>NW_027467730.1:310000-352500 GCF_046742065.1 Oratosquilla oratoria
GGTGGTCTTATTGTCTCTATTGAGATCTGAGGTGATTTCTCCGCAGGAGGTCATTTGTGCTGCCAGAGCGCCATTTCCATTTTGCAAAGAGGACTCCAAAGCGGAGAACCC
This sequence comes from Oratosquilla oratoria, assembly GCF_046742065.1. Classification (NCBI taxonomy): domain Eukaryota; kingdom Metazoa; phylum Arthropoda; class Malacostraca; order Stomatopoda; family Squillidae; genus Oratosquilla; species Oratosquilla oratoria. Next base: position 310,112 of record NW_027467730.1, read on the forward strand.
GTAGCGACTCCATCAACTTGTTGGCAATTTTCTCCACGTGGGCAGGTAAAGGGGGGTAGCCTACCTCTTTTATGCAACACACTAGCATGTCACGGAGTGTGGACTCTGGGATGGCTATGTTGGGAGTAATGTCGTTGTGGTAAACACGGTCAATTATGTAGTTGATAGTGCGATCAATTGAAATGTTTGTCAATAACTTTTCTACGTCCATCGAAGCTATGATACCATTGGCACTATTTGCCTTCAGGATATCCAAAAAGTCGGTTGCGGAGTTTAAGCAGTAGGTAGCAGGGACGTATGGGGTCAGTATGTTGCACAGTTGTTTAGCTATGTTGTAGGTTGGGGATGGGATTTGAGATATGATGGGTCTGAGCTTGTATCAATTGGCCTCCTGCAAGTATGATTTCCAACATTCCTTTTTATTTATTCATTTATTATATTATTCGTGTACTTGCCCATTTAGTTATTAGGTAGTCTATTCATTAGATCACTTGTTTCTTTATTCAAACATTTATTTATCTATTTATTTATATACTTGTCTGTCCCTCTGTCGGTTTGTTTTCTGCATCCTATCTTCTTACATAAGGAGAAAAAATCTTCTGTCGGCATACTCTACTCTTGTCTATTGCAAACGACTGCAACATTGTTAATAAAAATGATATTCATATGTGCACATTATTTATCACAATTATATTGACATTCACACAATGGTTATTATAATAACAATTGTCTTCATATGCACACAAGGATTATGGCCATTACTATACTCATGCACATCCATTGACCAAGAATAATGGAATAGCTGAACGTAATGAGATTGAATGTGTTGGTGGTCATGGCGACTGAGCTCAAGGGTTGGAATAATCTCGGAGGCCGAACAGCTCGCGAAGACGGCGACGCGGGATCTCGATGGACACTCAGCTCGGTGGGACCAACTTCCGCTTCACGCCAGCATGAACCAGGACCCTCCAAACATCACCAAGAAACGGAGGCACACTGAAGAGGAGGGGCACAGCAAGAGAAGCCGGAATGACATCAGACCCAAGAGCCGGGACACTTTTCTCGCGGAATTCCGCCGCGCCTAGAAGAAATTCTATGAGAACCTGGACAACAGAGACCCGCGAAAAGATCTTCGCTTCTTTGTCATGCACACAGAAATGATGAAGAGATTCAGAAAGCACATAAAAGGCCTTAAACTGAAGCGAGATAAAGGCCTTAAACAGAAGCGAGATCAACAAGTACAACTTACTCGCAACAACGCCTTTCTGGAATCAAAAAAGAAGAAAATCAAATTGTTTCGACGACCAGCCGGCTTCTCTCCTGTTGCCCGATAAATCAACTTGGTCGCGAGTGTCCCCGGCTCTTTAGGGATCAGGCATCAATTCCTTCTAATTTTGCCTTCCAAGTCATCGTTGAAGAACGAAAATGTTCTCTTTTCTCACAGTTTCCTGTAACATTCGTGTCCAGTACTCAGACTGCTCTGCTTTGCATCAGTGAAAATAAGCAGGAAACATTATTCAAAAACTTGAGTAGATTCGCCACGAGCGTCAATGACCTCCACCCAGGTCTTCTTCTTTTTTGAACAAAGTGATTTCAAAACGTTCTACCAACTCTTTTGTTTCGCACAGTAATCTTGTGCGCTTGAACAATTCTAGGAACACTTATATATGTACAAGAAAGTACTTAATTTGACTATTTCGTACGGTGTATACAGTATACGCCAAAGTCCTTTCATGGAAATTGCAAAGATTTTTTTACGTGTATGTGCGCGCGCGCACTCTCTCACACACACACACACACACTCAGAGATTCCTCTAACCTCAGTAAAATCGTGTGCCATTAGCAAGAACCTCAAATTTGGATGAGTGGAAGCTGATGGGTTGTGGCGACAATTTTGGCCCTTTCACAAAGGATTACAAAGGATTACAAAGGCGGAGCATGCCGACAGGAGACCTTTTGATCCATATCTAGGTCGGATGCGAAAAGAAAATCATATTAATAATAAAATAAAAAATAAAAAATATGTTAATGTAAATAACAAATAAAATACATAAATAAATGCATAGGTATAGTTAAATAATAAACAAAGAGGTAAATAGTAAATGATAATAAATTGACATATAACTAATAATAAATAAAAATCAGACAGACAAATGATAACAAAACAAAAACAAATAATATAAGATAAATTATAATCATTACAGCATCTTACTTAGGTATATATCTAAATGATTCTTAAAGCTTCGAACTGAACTACATTGCACTACCTGTGCAGGAAGTTTATTCCATTCATTAATTACACGGTTGGCAAAGTTGTTTCTACTTACTTCCAAATTGAATCTGTTTCCGGACAGTTTGAGACCATTGTTTCTTGTCTGATTCTCATTCAATGTAAAAATTTGGTCACTTTTGATGTCAATTCCCTTGAGAATTTTAAAGACCTGTATCAAGTCACCTCTGAGTCTACGCTTTTTTTAGGGAAAACAGATTGATATGTTTTAGTCGATTTTCGTATGATTTATTTTTGATATTTGGAATCCGTTTTGTGGCTCGCCGTTGTACTTTTTGCAGTCTGTCAATGTCTTTAATGAGATTCGGTGACCATACGGAAACAGCATATTCCAAATGTGGACGAACTAACGATTTATATAGCTTGTTAATGAGTGATGGACTTTTGAAATCAAAAGATCGCGCAATCAGTCCCAGAATCTTATTTGCTTTCTCAGAGGCTGAAATACACTGCTTGGATGATTTGAGGTCGTTACTGATAATTACGCCGAGATCTTTTTCACTATCCACTTTTGTTAACGAATTACCAAATAACTTGTAATCGTACTTACTGTTATTTTTACCTATGTGCATTACCTTGCATTTACTTGTGTTAAATTTCATTAGCCACTTTTGAGACCATTGGTGTAATTGATCTAAATCTTCTTGAATATCTAATTGGTTTGAGTGATCATTTGCCACTCCGCACAGTTTTGTATCATCAGCAAATTTGGAAACAGTAGATTTTAGTCCGTGGTCTATATCATTTATATATACTATGAATAGAAGTGGCCCAAGAACGGAACCCTGAGGAACTCCACTTGCAACACTTTTCCATCCAGAAGTTTTTCCATTTAAAACAACTCTCTGTTTTCGACCCTTCAACCAATTACTAGTCCAACCTAATAGGCTACCACTTATTCCATGCAAAGCTAATTTAGTAAGTAGTCTTTCGTGTGGGACGGTATCAAAAGCTTTTGCAAAGTCTAGATATACTAAATCTATATTGTTTCTTTTGTCATAATTCGAGATAACTGTGTTGTAGAATTCGAGTAAGTTAGTCACGCAAGAACGTTTCCTTCTGAAACCATGCTGGCTATCATTTATCAAACGGTTACTTTCTAAATGATGTTCGACAGCATCTCTGATGATAGTTTCCATTATTTTTGCTACGATTGAAGTCAAACTTATAGGCCTATAGTTATTTGGTTTCCTTTTGTCACCTTTTTTGAATATGGGAGTAATGTTAGCTAGCTTCCATTCGTTGGGACATCTCCGGATATGATGGATTTCTTGAAAATAATTTCTAATGGAACAACAATCTCATTTTTCATTTCCTTTAAGATTCTTGGATGCCAACCGTCAGGCCCTGGTGTTTTATTAATTTTGAGTTTGTCTTTTACCTTTTAATTTTTTCTTTTGTTATATTTACTGTAGTAAGTTTACCCCAGACTTTTCACAGGTTTCAGTTTGGAATTCACTTTGAGGTGTTTCGTTTACGAATACTGAGCTAAAATAATTGTTTAAGATATTACACATTCCTTCATTTGAATATTCAAGTTGACCGTCAGCAGATAATAGTGGACCAATGTGATTCCTAACAACCTCTTTATCTCTAATGTAACTATAGAATTCTTTGGGATTCTCTTTGGATTTATCAGCGATGTTCATTTCGTATTGTCGTTTTCTTTTCCTTATTGTCTTTTTTAAATCTCTCTGTATTGATACATAATTTTCATAGTCATTAGATGCACCCGAGCACTTATATTTCTTATAAGCCTGTCTCTTTTTAGCAATACTGTATGTATATACAGGTATATATATATATATATATATATATATATATATATATATGTATGTGTGTGTGTGTGTATGTATATACATACATATATAATATATATATATATATATATATAATATATATATATATATATATATATATAATATATATATTTGATTATTTTATTGTTAATTTTCTTAAGTAAAATAATATTTGAAGTGTCCAAAATGATTTTTTTTTTAGATTATTTTATTATTAATTAATATTCCTAAGTGAAATGATATTTGAAGTATCCGAAATAATTCTCTTATATTATTTTATTGTTAATATTCTTAACTGAATATTTGAAATAAAAAAGTTTGATATTATTTTATTGATAATATTCTTAAGTAAAATAATATTTGAAATGTCCAATATAATGTTTCGATATCATTTTACCGTATTGTTAATCAATATTCTTAAGTAAAATGATATTTGAAATATCCAATATATAAGAACATAAGAAATAAAGGAGACTGCAAAAGACCATAAGGCCTACACTAGGCAGCTCCGTATCCATCACCACCTGTCATCCCCATCCATAAAGTTGTCTAATCGTTTTTTAAAACAACTGATAGTTTCAGCGCTTACTACGTTGTTACTAAGTTTATTCCATTCATCGACCACCCTATTTGTGAACCAATTCTTGCCTATTTTCTTCTTAACATCCATTCCTAAGTGTCTATTTCTCATTACACTTTTCAATCCACCAAGGCATTTACTCGCTTCTCTCAATCTACATTCTACCTCCACCTCTTCTTCTCCCTTTCCCACCACATTGACACTCAAGTATCTAAAACTATCCACTTCCTCCAGTCTCTCTCCCTTAATACTCATTTCCAGATTCTGCCACTTTCTCCCCTTGTACATCTCATCACTTTACTTTTACCCACGTTCATTTTGAACTTCCTTCTTTCGCATGCCTTCCCAAACTCTGTCACTAACTTCCTCAATCCCTCCTCTGATCCTGCTACAAGCGCAGTGTAATCAGAAAACAACAACTGGCTTATCTCCCACTTTTCTCCATTTTCTTTAACCATCTCCAATCCCTGACCCACTACCCTTGCATTGACCTCTCACACCACCCCATTCATGTATAAATTGAACAGCCAGGGTGACATAACACATCCCTCACTCTCTCCATTTCTGATTTGAACACAAGCTCTACCACTCTCATAAAAACTCTTGACTCCTCTTAACTGTTTTCTTCCTACCCCATTGTCATGTTCCATGATGTGTCACTGACATGAAGGGATGTGGGTATGGCACCATAACCCACACTCTAGCAAGAGCCATAGTGCTCGCCATTCTTAGTACATACATACATATTTCAAAGGCTTTTTCCCCCTTATAAGGGAGGTAGCAAAAAAACAAAGTCATAAAAACCACTCTCACCCATTCCATCCCTAACATACTCCACTCTCCTCCACCCTCCTCCCTCCCTCTTATCTTGGCATCTCCTAGTAAATTGATTATAATATTTAATCCATCAAAGTAGTAGGTTACCTTAAATTAAATAGATATATACATACATATACCAAAGGCTTTTTCCCCCTTACACAGGGGGTAGCCAAAAAGGAAAAGGCATAGAAGTCACTCCCACCCATTTCATTTCCCATATATTCTACTCCCCTCCATCCTCCTCCCTCCCTTCCATCTTGTCACCTCCTGGATGACGGGTCATCCCTGCATCCTGTCCACTGCCCTGGGTCAGAAGCAGTGTTGCAAGACTCAGCACATCCACAGCAAGGCCGCTTCATAAATTCGGCGACCCCTCCTCTCCATCCCCTCATGCAGAAAAGGAAAAGACGGGGAGAAATCCCTATGGGCTGCATCAAATTTTTTCTCATACATACTTCCTCACCCCCCATCCCCCACCAACTCCCCCTCATGCATCACAGCGTCATCTATACACAACCCTTCTCCATTCACCCCTATCTTCTGTCCCCTCCTGTCCTTCCTCTACAGACATTCCTCTCTTTTGTAAACCCCCTTTCACCCCATCCATCCATCTCATCCTAGGACGCCCCCTCATATTCACTCCTTCCACCTCCGCCTTCCACACTTCTTTTACTAATCTTTCTTCACTCATTCTTTCCATGTATCCAAACCATCCTAATACTCTTTCATCAACCCTATCTCTCAGCTCCCTTTCCACCCCTGTTCTCCTCCTCACCTCCTCATTTCTCACTCTATCTAGCCTAGTAACCCCTATCATACTTCTCAGACACCTCATCTCAAACACATTCAAACTCCTCCTCTCTTCCTCTCTCATGTTCCATGTTTCTGCCCTATAAAGTGCTGTTGGCACAATCACTCCTTCATATAACCTCTTAGCATCCATTCCCAGATGTCTATTTCTCATTACACTTTTCAATCCACCAAGGCATTTACTCGCTTCTCTCATTCTACATGCTACCTCCACCCCCACTCCTCCCTTTCCTGTCACATTTGCACCCAAGTATCTGAAACTATCCACTTCCTCCAGTTTCTCACCCTTAATGCTCACTTCCAGCCTACTGTCACTCTCTCCCCCCTTGTACATCTCATCACCTTACTTTTGCCCACATTTATCTTCAGCTTTCTTCTTTCACACACCTCAAACTCTTTCACTAACTTCCTGAATCCCTCCTCTGATCCTGCTACAAGCGCAGTGTTGTCAGCAAACAACAGCTGGCTCACCTCCCACTTTTCTCCATTTTCTTTAATCATCTCCAACCCTTGACCCACTACCCTTGCATTCACCTCTCGCACCACCCCATCCATGTAAAGATTGAACAGCCAGGGCAACAACACACCCCTTCAAATCATACAAAACAAAGCCCTAAAAACAATTACAGGCTGCACAAATACATCACCTACAGACCATTTACACCATGAAACAAAAGTCCTCAAAGTCAAGGACCACCTCGACATGAGAGGCACACAAACACTTGCTGCAGCCACCACAAACACATCACACCCGCTACACTACATAGCAGAACACCCACACACACCAAGAAACATTAAAACTACACCCAAAGACCTTTATTACGCACAGATACTCTCTTCTCTTCCTCCACAACCACCAAATACCAGCATCCGGAAACATATTCATAATCATATCACTCACCGCTCCATTAACACACTGAAAGACAACACACTGCTGCATGCCAAACCCCCTGATATCCACCCTTCTGAATCCTCTCTCCCACGAAAGGACAGAGTCCACTTGGCCAGACTGCGATGCGGTCACCACCCAGCACTTCTAAGCTACCAGAAGAGGCTGGACGACCGTGTTGTGAACAGCTGCCCAGGATGTAACACTTCACCCCATACCATACAACACATAATGGAAGACTGCATTATACACAATCATGCACGCAAACAACACAACATACACTCTATAAAGGATTTGTGGGAAAACCCAGTTTCGGCTGTGGCCTTCCTTGGGGAGACGGGACTGCTCGGACAGACAGTCTAGGGAACGACAACAACAACAACAACAACAACACACCCCAGATGAAGTCCCACCTTTACCTCAAACCATTCACTCTCTCCATTTCTAATCATAATGCAAGCTCTACTACTCTCATAAAAACTCTTGACTGCTCTTGACATACATATACCAAAAGCTTTTTCCCTCTTATAAGTGCTTAAATTAAATAGTAAGATAAAATGAATTAGGTTTTTTCTTGTTATGAATGACTAGTTGCAGGAGATCTGCAAGCCAGTGGCGGAGGAGTACAAAATTGAAGCCTTCTCCCCTCGGAGGTCAGAGGGCATGTAAACAAGATGACACTATGAAGTAGTGTCCTTGTATATGTACATACCTTTCCCCATTTGATTAGTTAGATAATGATTGAAATTTTATAAGCCTTCTTTACACACAAATAAAAAAATAGAAAGATTGTGTGGAGCTGGGCATAGTGATAGAATAGGCTTCTGTAGGGACACATCGCCACCTGTCCTTGGCACTGATGTTGTGTGGTCATAGTATAAATTAAGATGCATGGGCATTGAATTTCTGACTCCCGCACTCATACTCTGTTCATACCCAACTCCGTTGTAAGTCAATATATTATTTTATTAGATAATGTTAATGAAATAAGTTTTGCACATAACCACTTTTACTATCAGGGTCAGAGGAGGGATTGAGGAAGCTGGTGGCAGAGTTTGGGAGAGTATGTGATAGAAGAAAGCTAAAGATAAATGTAGGTAAAAGTAAGGTGATGAGATGTACAAGGGGTGAAAGTGGCAGTAGACTGGAAGTGAACATTAAGGGAGAGCGACTGGAGGAAGTGGATAGTTTTAGATACTTGGGTGCAAGTGTAGCAGGAAAAGGTGGAGTGAAGGTGGAGGTAGAATGTAGATTGAGAGAAGCGAGTAAATGCCTTGGTGGATTAAAGAGTATAATGAGGAATAGACATTTGGGAATGGATGCAAAGAGGAGACTGTATGAAGGAGTGATTGTGCCAACAGCACTGTATGGGGCAGAAACGTGGAACATAAGAGAAGAAGAGAGAAGGAGTTTGAATGTGTTTGAGATGAGGTGTCTGAGAAGTATGATGGGGGTTACTAGGCTGGATAGAGTGAGAAATGAGGAGGTGAGAAGGAGAACAGGGGTAAAAAAGGAGCTGAGAGATAGGGTTGATGAAAGAATATTAGGATGGTTTGGACACATGGAAAGAATGAGTGAAGAAAGACTAGTAAAAGAGGTATGGAAGGCAGAAGTGGAGGGAGTGAACATGAGGGGACGTCCTAGGATGAGGTGGATGGATGGGGTGAAGGGGGCTTTGGGGAAGAGGGGAATGTCTGTTGAGGAAGGAAGGGAGAGGACGGAAGACAGAGGTGAGTGGAGAATGGTTGTATATGGATGATGTTGTGATTGCATGAGGAGGAAGGGGCAGGGGGGTGGGGGGTGGGGTAGTATGTGTGAGTAAATTTTGACGCAGCACGAAGGGATTTCTCCCCGTCCTCTCCTTATATGCAAGGGGGGACGGAGAGGGGGGGTCGCCGATTAAGTGAAGCGGCCTTGCTGTGGATGTGCTGTGTCTTGCGACACTGCTTCTGACCCAGGGCGGTGGGCGGGGTGCAGGGATGACCCGTCATCCGGGAGGTGCTCAGATGAGAGGGAGGTTGGGAGGGGTGTGGAGTGTATGTAGGGATGAAATGGGTGGGAGTGTTTTTATGCCTTTCCCTTTTTGGCTACCTCCCTTGTAAGGGGGAAAAAGCCTTGGTATATGTATGTATGTATGTATAAATAGGCTAAATATCACCCTGGCCATTGGATTGAAGGAACTGTTCAAATCACAGCCAAGATTCAATACATCAATTCAATGCCTCCCTCAGTGCCTTCCTCTCTACCCTGTTGTAAGCCTTTTCCAATTCCATAACAACCCAAAAAAAATCCATCTCACAAATCTGTCTTACCACAAAAATCTGATCCATGCAACCCCCACTTGTCTTAAACCCGCACTGTTCCTCACCAATTACTCTTCTGTTCCTCCTAATCCTCTCAATGAAGACCCTCCCATAAGCCTTCCCAACTACACTTAACAAACTTATCCCTCTGAAACTACTACATTCACACATGTCCCCTTTTCCCTTGTAAACTGGAACTATACAGGCACTCCTCCATTCCTCCGGCACTCTACCCTCTCTTAAACAAGCATTAAATAATGTCAACACCCAGTCCACCATCACTGTACCTCCTTTTTGTTTTAGACATTCTCCATGACATCCATCCAACCCAGGTGCTTTACCTGCTCTCATCATCTTAACAACTTCCTTCACCTCATCTTTCCTTATTTCTCCTCCATTTTCCTCTCTCATCACTGTCCTTTTCTTAGCGCTACCCACTGCAACTACCTTTCCCTCCCTATCCTCCTTCACATTGAGCAACTCCCTAAAATACTTTCCAATCTTCCTCTTATTGCCATCTCTTCCATTATCATCTCTCCATCTGCACCTTTTACCTTTTCTTCTCTATTTGATTCACCTCCTCCTCCTCTTAATTTAGAATTTTTATTTTAATGAAAAAAATAAAGCACATCTCTAGGCTATTATAAACAGCCATATAAGGTTGTTTATCTTGGTAATTTTCGTGTAATTAACTTATAAGTAAACAACATGTATTTACAAAATGTTTGTCAGTTCATAAAGTACTGAATGATCTGGCAATTTTTGGAACATGTTGCTATTTGTACAGAATCAGTACAGATAGTTGTAGTTTAGATCTACAAGTTAGTACAGTTTCAGCCAGAAATGTGTGTGTGGTTGGTTGTTATGCTTTTCTAATGAGCCTCATAGAATATTTAAGAATTCAAATATAATCTATAACTGGATTAAAAAATGTGGCACCTTATTGTATTCTTTTTTTTACAGATTTATAGAAATTACTCATAGTGATATCTACATCTTGGCTATTAGGCCTTTTCAGCAAAATGCAATGGCTCGGCACTTGAAATACTGCCAAGACCCTACTACTAAAAACATAAGTGCATAACAATCAATCTTAGAAAATTGACTGATGTGCTTATTGAAAAGTGTGATGGAAGATGGAAAAAAGACTCTTTGCTGTGTGTGAACTGTTGGACACTAATAATGAATAACTCCACAATAATTAGAACCAGTAGTGGGATTCAGCCGGTTCTTACCTATTCGCTAGAACCGGCTCACGCAAATTTGTCAGTTCGGCGAACCGTTTAACTGGCGAACCGACTAGTTGCTCAGCTGGTCAGTGGTCTTCTGCATCTCATCCGATAAGTACCGGGACAGTATGTTTCGTAACTTTCGTTAGTGATTTATTGCATAGTTTATTTACACAAGTGGTTACCAGTTTTTTTTTTCATGTATATAGTGCTTGGTTTCTCTGTATATTTGTGTTATTAAACTACATTTTATTATAATTATGGACATACATACATACACGCACTCTCATACACACTCCTTAGGCCTACCCACACAAACATGTTTGTTTATAAATAACACAAATGCATTGCACACATGCACACACATACTCATGTACATGTACACATATGCACACGTGTAAGCACATACATAGCCTTCACATGCACACACTACCCCCACACAAACATGCGTCCGTAAAAAAATAAATACACCTGCACTAGGTTGACCAAATCGAATTTTTTGATCATGAGACTAACTATAGTTTGGCACCCAGGTCTATACCCCATTTTTTTTTTCCACCTGACAATTTTTCAGGTTTTTCGTATGTAAATATTTGAATATTTTTTACGTTTGGCAGCCAGAGATGCATTTTAAATATAATATTGTTAGTTTTCCATATTTCTAGTTAGAATATTTAATTGATAACAATAATATAAAGCAAATGTGGCTAAGAAGTGGTTGCAAATTAGAACCGGCTGACGAAAAATTTGAATCCCACTACTGATTAGAACCATTGAAAACTATGAGACTGAACAACATTTATTCAAATCATCTTCAAGCAGTGATTTGAGTGATGTAATATCTTCAAATCGAGATCTGTACAGTGAATACCCAGTTGAAGAAAATCCTTTAACTTCAATTGAACCATTTCTAGCACTTCTGGACCAAACACCAGTAAAAAAAAAAAAAGAGTAAAAAGAAAATTATTTGGGTTTGATCTGTATGGTATACAATTTTCCTTTATATAAGCATTCTAAATCAGTTTGCATTCTTAATCAGTAGATATTTTTTATTTCAATGCCATTTTTGTTTAATTGGTAATTTTTTGCATAGGAATGTATGTATTTAATTGTTTAGCATGTCTAAAAATAAATGGATAACTCATAAGTAATATTTATCTCTCTATACATATACATACATATATATATATATATATATATATATATATATATATATATATATATATATATATATATATGTACCGTATATGTATGTGCTAACCTAATTTATGTTTGTTGCAATTATTATTTTGAAGTATGTGTTCCTGCATTTCATGTACATGTATATTGATTCTTTGCCAAATAAACTTATTATTATTAATATTATTTTTATATATGTGGTGAGAGAGGAAATATTCCTTATAATTTATCCATTTATTTTTAGAAATGTTAAACAATTAAATCATATATTGTAATGACAACTATGACGTTATTTTGTATCAAATTTTCCTTTGTATATTAATGTAAATGTATGAATTTTTATTTCTTTTCAGAAGGGTTATCATTGAGCCAGAAGAAGTGCAAAGCTCATGGTAAGCTATCAGATGCCAGAAAAACATTTGAAGGAAAGCCTAGAGGTCAGTTATGGTGTTCATGTTAATAGCAAGGCAGAAAGTGAGGCTTCAAAACCTGAAACACAATCTGAGAAATTGAAAAAGTTATTCCTGGATAGCAAATAATCATAAACTGCATGCATTGACTCTCTCCCTATACTAAATTAAAGAAACCACATTTTTGTTTGTTTGTTTTGTTTCAAACTACAACATATATGGTGAGAGAGAGCCATTTACTAAAATCAGAATTTGGAATCTTTCTAAAGATTCCAATCATGAGCAAAGGAAAAGTGGCATCAGAAGAGCACAAAGATTTAGTTTGAAGATTCTATAAGTCAGATGAGGTTAGTCATATGTGTCGTGGCCAAAAGGATTGTGTGAAAATCACCAGTGCTGAAGGTGCAAAAGCAGCTGGTTCTTGGGAATTTAAGAGAGATATTTGAACTATATAAAAATGATAAAAAGAATATTAAAATGTGATTCTCTACATTTGGTAAATTACAGCCATCATGTTGTGTGTTTGCTGGTAGTGGTGGGACCCGTTCTCTCTGTGTCTGTACACATTATCAGAACCCAAAATTACAGTTGGCTGCATTTGGAAAATAAGGTCACTCATACAAAGATCCTATGGATTATAGTGTCTGCAGTAAAGAAAAAGAAGCTTGCATGATGCAAATTTGCAAAGACTGCCCAAGAGAAGGTGTTCTGAACTTTCTCGACTTGCTTGACAATGTTGAATCAGGTCCAAATGAAATATCAGGCAAGCAATGGGTGACCGTTGACTGTTGTACATTGGTAGACAAAGTGGAGCCACTTCATGAATACAATAAAAGCTCTTTTAACTGGCACGAGTGGGACCAAAGATGTGCCGGAAAGGGGAAATCCCGGTTACGAGAAGGAAAAATAAAAAAAAAATACATGTATTGCCTTTATTCATTGAGTACTTAAATCAAATTGATTCATTGGCTTCACTTTTGTTGTTTATTTATTTACCAGTATATTCATATTTATTTATCTTTATTTATTTTCGTGAAATCACGTATGTCTCTTTGTTTAGAATGCTTGTCTCTCTGCATTAAAAACTCATTTTGAAGACTGAAGAGACATCACGTCGTGAGTCCCCATGTAGGTGCACTGCTCCACAAACTTGATAATGTTGCCAATCCTTTAGCAGCATCCTTCCACGTTACTCTTGGCTCTAGGTCATCTTCCTCTTCACTATCAGCCTCTGTTTCCTTACCATGCTTCTCCTCAATCACTGCCTGAATGATTTCGTCGTCAGTTAGTCTTTGTCGACCTCCATCCACTCCTGAAGAGCTTCATCAGTGACGCTAAGCTTAGCACTACCACGCATATCCTTCAATTCAGCCATCACTACCTTCCTTTGCTGTCAGTATGTGTTTGTGTTTTGAGAGAGTTGCTAATAGACAGTCGCACGCTTAACATCAGGCGTCTTATTACAGTGGGCACTGGGCCTGACGGAGTGGCGGGATTTATGGGAGATGGCAGCAAAGATGCGCTCTACCTCTGGCGGCGGCGGGAATGGCGCGGGAATTTTAAATTTCATTTTTTCGAATTTTTTACATTTTTATACAAAATTGTTATTTCCTCATGAATAATATGCCAATTGTAAGAAGGAGCCGGATACGAGAATAATGGATAAAAGAGCTTTTACTGTACTTACCATCACTAAGCAAGAAAATATCCTGCATGGTTTGTCATCATTTTGTTGCACAGCAGCAATCACAGTACTTAAAACAGTTGAAAGAAACAGTACACCTCTGAAGGAGGCAGTTATAGTAGGAGGTGATTTTTCAGAGGGTTATTCTTTCATTGCCCAAGATGCTGCTAAGGGATTTCACTGGGACAACTCACAATGTACAGTTCACCCTTTTGTCGCCTATTAATTATAGATCATCTGAAGACCAAGAACTTAACCTTTTCACTGACTGTTTGTTATCTCCATCACTAAAACACAACACTAATGGTTTACTCATTTATAGAACAGCTTATGGGCTATGTCAAATTCAAGTGCTCACAACTGAAAAAAGTTGTACTATTTTTCGGATGGATGAAGAAAATTTTGGTTTGTCTTGTGAATGGCATTTTTTTTGTACATCTCATGGCAAAGATGCATAAAATGATCACTTAAACCAATTATTCAAGAAGATTTAGATAAATTACAGCAATGGTCTGAAAAGTGGTTAATGAAATTTAACACAAGTAAATGCAAGGTAATGCACATAGGTAAAAAATAACAGTAAGTACGATTACAAATTATTTGGAAATTCGTTAACAAAAGTGAATACCTGTAGTGAAAAATATCTCGGCATAATTATCATTAACGATCTCAAATCATCCAAGCAGTGTATTTCAGCCTCTGAGAAAGCAAATAAGATTCTAGGACTGATTGCACGATCTTTTGACTTTAAAAGTCCATCACTCATTAACAAGCTATATAAATTGATAGTTCGTCCACATTTGGAATATGCTATTTCTGTATGGTCACTGAATCTCATTAAAGACATTGACAGATTGGAAAAAGTACAATGGTGAGCCACAAAACTGATTCCAAATATCAAAAATAAATAATACAAAAGTCGACTGAAACACATGAATCTGTTTTCCTTAAAAAAGCGTAGACTCAGAGGTGACTTGATACAGGTCCTTAAAATTCTAAAGGGAATTGACAGCATCAAAAGTGACAAAATTTTCACACTGAATGAGAATCCGACAAGAAACAATGGTCTCAAATTGTCCGGAAATAGATTAAATTTGGAAGTGGGTAGAAACAACTTTACCAACCATGTAGTTAATGAATGGCATAAACTTCCTGCAGAGGCAGTGCAATGTAGTTCAGTTCGAAGCTTTAAGAATCATTTTGATGAACACCTAAGCAAGATGCTGTAATGATTATCATTTATTTTATATTATATGTTTATTTGTTTTGTTATCATTTGTTTGTTTTATCATTATTTGGTTGATTCTCATTTATTATTAGTTATATGTCTATTATTATTTATTATTTACCTGTTTGTTTATTATTTAACTATACCTATGTATTTATCTACATATTTTATTTATTGTGCTCCGCCTTTGTAAATCTTTGTGATGGGATTGGCAGAACAGTGAAGGGAGCTACTGCTCGGGTCAGTTTGGAGAGAGGCAAATTCTTACACCAGAAAACTTGAACAAGACAATAAAAATGTTCATTGTAACTGTCTGATTTGAAAGATGCAGAACAACTGATGGAATATCAATTCCACAACAGTGTGGCTATTCAGGGAACTCGGAAATATCATACATTTGTTCCTATAAACAAGGAGGAACTGAACATGGTGTGTCCCATTTCAAGTGGCATTGGAGAGAAGAAACGAATACAGAAAGGTCATATGACTAATGAACCTGCAATGGTTGATACCATAAAATGTGTCAAACCAGGAGAGTATGTTAGCAAGTACGTATCATTATCCACCAAATAAATATTCATGTTCAGTGCCAGAACATCATATATTATCTGCCATGAGTTATCTCAGACTAAGAGGAGGCAGCCAAATTAACTATATTTTACTTCAGAAAGAAATTCACGAAAGTATTGAATATGCCAAAATTGTATCCAGTACAATTTTATGCTGACCTTATATTTGTTGTAATTGTGCTTATGCTTATGCAGTATATAATGCTTATGATTGTATGCAGTTTGTAAGTACATGGTGTTCACTTGTAAGTTTTTTATCAAAATAAATGTAATTAATTAGATAAAGGCCTAAGTATGAAAAATATGTAGTTGACAGACAATATATAAATAAGGCACTCACTTGTGTTAATTATATGAAAAATACCAGCATAATTTTTTTTTACTGATTGTAATAGCCAAAGCTTATGCCTTCATTTTCTCACACACACACACACACACACACACACACACACACACACACACACACACACACACACACACACACACACACACACACACACACACACTTTCAACGAACGGACGGCTTGAAGAACGTTCTGAAGAAAAGTGCAGATTGTGGATCCCAACGCAAAGAGAAGTGCCTTTTTGTATTTGCAGGGTGGGGGAAATTGCTCGTGGGGTAGTGGGAAAGTAAGGAAAGAGGAGAGGGGGAGGGATTGCTGGGGAAATGGAAGGTAATGAGGAGGTGGAGGAATTGGCCCTGACGGGCCGCCGAAAGGTGGACAAACGACCGCAAGACGAGCTGGATGATGACGACATGTCTAATAGGAATGTGAAGATTAGAGGTATAGATAGGAGCAATACAGTAGAAAGTGATGAGAATATTTTCAAGGGATTTAAAGAGGGTGGGGGGGACACAACCCCCCCCCCCCCGACTGACAAGACTAGAAGAGAAGGTCGATAAGATGAACGAGGACTTGGAGCGTAGGTTCGGTAATGTTGACAGTATGATACGAAGAATTGAAAAATTGGAAGAACTAGAGAGGGCGAACAAAAACTTAACTAAGGAAATTGAAGAATTAAAACAACAGTTAAAAGAAGTAAAAGATGAGAATAAAGTCTTAAAGGAGAATAATATGGAGAACAAGGAGGGTTGGAAAAAAATTCATGAAAATAGCAAGGTTGCATTCACTGACATAATCAGACAGTAAATGAATGAACAAACTGAAAACTCAGTTATTAAAGTGATGAGACAGAAGGAGAATATAGTAAGAGACTTAGCAGACAAAAAGAAATGTATAATTATATTAGGAATGGAAGAGAAACATAACCCAGATAGAACCACAAGAATCAAAGAGGAAAATGAAAAAGTAAGCCAATTACTAGAATCAGTTCAGGAAGATGAACCAGAAATTATGAAACAAATCGAAGAGAAATTTAGACTCGGAAAGTATAGCACAGACAAGACCAGACCAATTAAGATTAAATTCAAGTCACAAACAACGGCAGAGAATATCTTATCCAAAACAGGGAAACTAGCAACAAGTGAACAATACAAAAAGATATGGATAAAAAGAGAAATGAATAAAGAGGAAAGAGAGGAAGAAAAGCAGAAAAGACTGGAAGCTAAGGCAAAAAACGAGAACAGAACGGAGTCAGAGAAAGAGAGATTCTATTGGAGAGTAGTGAACATGAAACTAAGGAAGTTCGACATACAAAAGAAAAACATAAGGGAAACAGAGAACACAATGGATATGGCAGAAAACTAAGAGTGTCTTACACAAATATAGATGGATTAATAACAGGATTGAATGAGCTGAATGATTATTTGAAAGAAAAAGAACCGGACATAATGGGAATTGTAGAAACAAAATTAAAAGGCCCACTACCACCCAACAGTGTAGGACATAATGCATACAATTATTGGATTAGAAACAGAGAGAAAAAGCAAGGGGGTGGAGTTATGTTCCTGACTAAGAAGGATATAAACGTGAAAGGTGTCATATATGGAAAGAATACAGTAGAGATGATTATGATAGAAGTGGAAGACAGAGTAAGAAGAGCAGAAAATTTGTGATAAATTATGTGCCTCCAAAAACAGCCTCATGGGAGGAGAGTGAACATAAAAGTATGTTAGAGGACACAAAGATAACATTAAATAAAATAATGGAAGATGGAGGAAGAATAGTTATGATGGGCGACTTTAATTGCAAAGAAATCTGCTGGGAAGAAATGACAGTAAAGGGTGGAGATGACTCATGGGGAAACGCTCTACTTGAGATGATTATTGACCACACAATGACACAATGGATACAGGAGAACACTAGGTATAGAAATGAAGAAGAACCATCGAGACTAGACTTATTAATTACATCTGAACCTAGAATAGTGGACAAGATTGAATATAAAACACCAATAGGTAAAAGTGACCACATATTGATTGAACTGGAACTTAATGAAGAAAAATATATCAAAAGAAATGAACAATATAGAAAAGGAAGAATGATGTATGAAAAAACAAACTTTGATAAAATAAGAGAATTCTTTCAACAAGAAAACTGGGAAGAAATATACAAAGAAGAAACATCAGTGGAAAAGAAATGGAATATTTTGACAAAAATTTACAAACAAGGAGTGGAAAAGTATGTCCCAAGACAAAAACAAGAAAAAGAATATGTAAAATGCTGGTACAACAAAAGTTGTAGGGAGTTAAAAGACAAAAGAGACAAAGCCTGGACCAGATGGAAAAAAAGACAGAAAACCTGAAAAATGGAAAATATATACCAGTTATAGAAATGAATATGTACAAACATGCAGAGAGGAAAAGAGAAAATATGAAAAAGACGTCATAGAAAAATGTAAAGATCAACCAAAACTATTCTACAGATTTGTAAACAATAAACTGAAAAACAAACAGGACTTGGAGAAATTAAGACAAGGGGGAGTTGAATACACTGAGGAAATGGAAATGGCGGAAATTATGAACAAACATTTTAAATCAGTGTTTACAAGGGAGAACATACAACCTGAAGAGATTGAATGGAAAGAGAAAGTCCCCCCTATAGAAAAAATAGAAGTATCAAAGAAAGAAATATTGATACAATTGAGTAATCTTGATGTCAGAAAATCACATGGACCAGATGAAATAGCAAACTGGATTCTGAAAGAATGCAGGAATGAACTGGCAGACAAAATACATAGCATAATAAGCAGTTCCTTGAAAGAAGGAAAAGTTTCAGAAGATTGGAAAAAAGCAAATATAGTACCTATATATAAAGGAGGAAATAAAGAAGAACCTAACAACTATAGACCAGTCTCTCTAACAAGTACAATAGCAAAAATTTGTGAAAGAATTATCAAAAATAGATGGGTAAAATACTTGGAAAAAAACCACGTACTAAATCCAAGGCAATTTGGATTCAGACAAGGACGATCATGCGTCACCAATTTAATATGCTTCTATTCAAGGCTAATAGATATAATACAAGAAAGAGATGGATGGGCTGATTGTGCATTTCTAGACCTAAAAAAAGCTTTTGACAAAGTACCACATAAGAAGTTGCTTAAGAAACTAGAATCTGAAGGAGGAATACAAGGTAAATTACTAAATTGGATGGAAGACTTTTTGCAAGAAAGAAAAATGAGAGTAGTGATAAGAAACCAGCACTCAAAATGGAATGAAGTAATAAGCGGTGTCCCGCAGGGAACAGTCCTGGCCCCAATAATGTTTGCTATATATATTAATGATATGGATGAAGGAATTGAAAGCTATATGAGCTTCTTTGCAGATGATGCAAAACTACTGAAAAGAGTGAAAACTGAAGAAGATTGTGAATCACTACAGAGAGATCTAAATAAAGTACAAGAATGGAGTAGGAAGTGGGAGATGGAGTTCAATACAAAAAAGTGTAGTATAATGGAATTTGGAAAAAGCAAAAACAGAATAACAGGATCATATAATTTGGGAGAAGAAGGAATAAAAAAAGTAGAAAATGAGAAGGACCTGGGAGTCATTGTTATGAATGATATGTCACCTGAGAAACATATAAATAAGATTTTTGGAGAAACTTATAATTTAATAAGAACAATCAAAGTGGCATTTACATACCTGGATGAAGAAATGGTGAGGAAAATCCTAATCACCCTGATAAGACCAAGATTGGAATATGCAGCAACGATATGGTCACCAAGTACAAAAAAATGTATAAAAAAAACTTGAAAGAATACAAAGAGCAATTACAAAATTGGCACCAACACTCTCAAAACTATCATATGAAGAGAGACTACAAAAACTTAAACTACAGACACTAGAGCAAAGAAGAGAGAGAGGAGATTTGATAGCTATTTACAGAATCATGAAAGGCATAGAAATTACTGATAGAGAGAATCTGATAAAATGGGATGACAGAAATACAAGAGGACACGGAAAGAAAATAAAAAAAGACAGCTATAGAAGAGATTTGAAAAAGAACAGCTTTCCTCACAGAGTAATAGACAGTTGGAACAAGTTAGATGAGAAAGTGGTGTGTGCAAAAACAATACATGAATTTAAAAATAGTTTAGATAAAATGAGATATGAAGACGGGACCCCACGAGCATAGCTCCCCTTCCCGTAAAATACAACTAGGTAAATACAACTAGGTAAATACACACACACACGTTGCAACAAATTACTGCACATTGCTGTTCGTTTGCAATTCACGATTGTGCTGCCTATAATTCACTTACAATAATATATATACTGTAAGTGTGTGTGTGTACAGTAGGGAATTTTTAGGTACGTATCATTTTTACAATCTGCTCTGGCAACACTGTTACACCAACGCTCACTCGCTCAATTTAACGGAAAATTCACTTTAGCGGACTGGACCTTGGCTGAATTAGTTCGTTAAATCGGGCTTCTACTGTATTGAGCAATGTATTACCTCATAGTTTGTTCACTAGATTTAATGTTTATGTACATTTATATGATGAATTATAGAAAATAATGTATATATGTGATTCAGGTACCTGTAGGGTTTTTGGAGAAGATGCGTGAGTTTGAATTCCCTCATCTGGATCGCCTCATCACAATCGTGGACTTGATCGATGCCCCACTGGACATGAGTGGCATTGGAAAGCTTCCAGAACGGATCCAGTCTGTGGTGGCTTGGGATGCCCACCAGTCTTTCCCATGGATCAACTGGCATGTTGCTACTTTGGCTGCTGGCCACTCGAGTCCTGGTGCACAACACTATAGCTCCATTGGGGCTACCATATTTCTCTTGACTTTGCCTGGCACTGTCTCTGTTCATTATGGAGATGAAATCAACCTCCATGGCCCTAAGCAAGGGAAAGTGGAGGTAAGAAATTGCTTTGAAGTTAGGTGGTGCAAGGGAACATCTTTTTACAGAGTAACTCATTTATTCATGTATCTAGGAATTAGAATGAATATATATTTTTTTCCTGTTAAAGTGTCATTTAACATTGGTTTTAATTCCTATGGTTTATATTACAGCCACATAACTGGACTTCAATTATGCAGTGGACAGACCAAAAATTTGCAGGCTTTAGCACTACAGATCCATGGAAAAGCCTTAGTCCTGGATGGGATTTTAACAATGTCTACAATCACAACCACACAATAGAACCAGTTAGGCAGATGATAAAACTCCGGCAAGAAAAGGTGCTTTTCTAGTTATGTTCCTCTAGTCAATCAAGCACCACCCACAAAGCAAGTTGGATGGTCATAAAAGGAAAATCCTCCCCACTCTTTTTGCTTCTGTCATATGCATCCATTTTACTTTTTTTCTGCTTAAACCATGCAAAAATTGCACCTCACCTCTTTTCCAGCATAACTCTTCATCCCTAATGCATCCCTCTTAAGGAGTAGGTCATTTTTTTGTCCATGCATTCCTCTGCAGCTGTCATTCATACATTTTGACTTGTTTAGTGTCCTCACTGTGTGCTCTTATAACATCATTTATCCTATCCACCTACTTTACCCTTTGTCTATCCAAGTGAGATGCTTGTTTTTTAATAGTTTAGCAGCACTGAACCTTAGTCTCGGATATTATTCACCAAAAGATGTGTTGGTCATTGTATAATACATGTATACCAAAATCTAGATTTATTTTCAAAGTTAGTTTTATGTAGAGAGGTTTAATTGATTTTATTTTACAGGTTCCAATATATGTTAATGGGATCTTTAACTATGAAGGTGATTATCACCCAACAAAATCAACAAATTACAAGGTAAGAACCTTTGTTATGGAAACTGATATTACACATAATTACACATAATTACACATAATCTTTTTAACCTACAGATTTTATTCATATCTCCAGGTGAATCACTCGGATGCTTTAGTTCTCTTCCAGGAGATCTGTGGCCACCAGTTCAGCCTATAAGTGACTCAATGAAGTGATTATGTAGCTCAATCAATCAATTTTGTGTTGCTATCTAGAAAGAGTGAATGTAGGACAGTGTAATACAAAGTACTCTGGGGTGGTTATATCTAGTTTCATGAAGAATACACTTTTATTTACAACATAACTGAGACCATGAGAAATAGTCATCAGTATGCCTAGGCAAACCAATGCTAATATGTGTTGTGTATGTATTTATACAGATGAGGATTGCAAGAGATGGCCTGGTAGTACTTGACCGTTTCTACCCACGGCGTCACCAGTATGCTGTCATCTCTAATCTAAGTCCACAGCTGCTGGATGCGGATATATCTCACCTTTACTATGGTGGAGCTGTTGCAGTGTCATCCCATGATAAGGAGGGTTACCTTATCTTTAAGAATGTCACTTTGGCACCTGGGGAAGGACTTCTTTGTATTTTGGACAAGTAACAGCAGACTCTTGTGGGATTGAATATTGAAAAAGTGTGCGTGTTAAGCATAATGGCTATATTTTCATGATCTTTATGAACTGTAGGGTTTCTCATGACTGCACCTGTGGTACAAGGCTGTCAACAGCTGTGCAGTGAATTGTTTGTTGTCTCTTTTTAAGGAAAGAGGGTGAGGGTATTTGCTGAAGATGGTTATGACAATATTGTATATTTTTTACAGGTTCATGTGACAACATTTATAGAACAAAATGATATGACTGTTGAAAAAGAATTAAGTTGCTCAGGGTATAATTGCACAATACCTTGAAATATTATATGAAATAGATTGAAATATGCTATTAGTATTCTTTTATGAAGTAGGAAGGTGGAAAGAAGGATAGCATGAAGCCATTTTGTTTAAGGGAAGATGGAGGAAAAACTAGTCAAACCTGTACAGCAGAATATTTAATCTTTTGAGTTTTACTTGTTTCCTTACTATTTCATAGGGAATTGAGAATAATGATAATAATTATTGCCTTGGGTTTCACTGACTGGAAACCTACTGTAGTAAAGAGTGAGCTTTGGGCTTTCCCATAGATCTGAGAAGAAATAGACTGATGTCATTTTTTAATTTCTTTATTTTATTTCTTTATTTATTTATTTATTTTTTTATATATTCATTTATTATTTATTTATTGATTTTCTTTTCTTTTTCTTTTTTGTGGGTCTGTTGCCTGTTATCATGAGGTGGGGAGCAGTTACCGATCGTCAGCTCCCCTCATGTGAGAATGTTGAGAAACGGTAATCAAAGTTGATAGAGCTTTTAAGATTGGTCTGGAGACAGAGCGCCCTTTGGAGCTACACTTCCAGATGGAGGTGAAGGTATCAATGGGATATGAAGGCAGGTGGCAGGGAGACCATTATTTTTGACATCCATTTCCCTGGACCACCATATATTGTAACAAATGTCTTGTGTGAACAGTTTGTTCAGTTTGAATGCTTATTAGTCTTGTCTGTTCAGTAATGGTATTTTATGCCAAGTCCCATTAAAAATGAAAATAAAAAAGTGCTGTAACTGTTTTCAAGTGGAATTTACTAGGTGGATACTGATACTGATGGGTTTGTGAATGGGAGTGGAGTGGGTGGGGATAAAATGGGTGGGAGTGGAATTATGCCTTTTGACTTTGGCTACCTCCCTTTAAAGGGGAAAAAAGCCCTTAGTATTATGTATGTAGATACTGATGCATTCATGTCTTTAGTACGGGTTGATTTTAGGAGGTGCTGAGATAGGAAGGGCATTGAATAGTAATTAATGTGTATGAAGTTGGTGTGTGTGTGTGTTAATGTGTCCATCTCCTGTGTAGGAGAAAAAGTAGCCTACAGTATTTTTTCAGCCTCGGAGTCTCCTGAGAAAGCCGACAACAGCCATCAGTAGAGGTGATATGTTTCAAACTGGAGTGTTTTAAGTTAACATGAAAGCTATTGTCTAAGAAAGAAAAGGGTGTTTAGAATAACTTGTTTTTGTGCTGTGGTCTAGGTGGAAAAGGATATATGCAAGTTAACAGATTTGTCACCAATATGGAGTGCTTGTAACTGAAGATATTCTGGTTAAGGGATGAATTATCCATAGACGATGTACTTTTTATTGCAAATACCAGCAGATTCCCTGAATTTTATTACTCGTTTTTGTCTTTATATGTGGTGATGTTGTTGAAAATAAGTGTTGTTATTGTTTTCAAAACTTGTGGATGCTTTGTGTGTGTGTATGTGTGCATGTGTATGTCTGTATGTGTAGGACAAAGAGTACATCATGTATTTTTGTTATTTTAGAAAGTAATTCTTTCCTTAAGTTGATGTACTTCATAGGTATTTGTTCAGGCTAAGACCAGATGATGTTACTTAGTTCATGGGTGAACTTAGGACAAAAGGACAGGTTTAGGGGGTGGAGGGGTTCTTTATCTATTAAGAATCCCTTTTTGTCCTAATTTCATCCCACAACTGAGTAAATTATCCAATTTTTGCCTGGAGGAAGAAAAATGAATAAATCAATTGAAAATAATAAATGTATATACTCCCTCAAGCTCTATCCACATGAGCATGCAGTGCCTGTAGACACAAGTGAGAAATTTGTTTTATTATGGATGAAGGTAGAATCTATCACACAATGAATTTCTAACTTGTGTATGCAAGCACTGCTTATGTGGATGGGGCTTAAAATAAATGGGTTAATATTTATACTTGCCATGGTGCAATAATGAGGCTTTGTATATTTTTATCACTATTATATTGTATATTTTCACTATTCTAATCAAAAACAGTATTCAGCATTCTGAATGAACATAACAGTTTACAGTTTTTCTTTTCTTTTTAAGAGTGAAAAACCTCATCACCAAAATTGTCACAAAAAAGTATATTTTGTTAGATATATGTTGCTTGCCCATAGATCCCCAGTTTTACTTTGTTTAAAGAAAATTGGAAAATTATTTACAATTGTACCTAACTCTATATAATCTAAATTGAATGTGATTGGAATTTTTGGTTCATCATTAATACTCAGGAGGCCAAGTGCAATGCAGAGCAGAAGTACTGACTGCTAAAAGTATAAGGAGAATTGCAAGTTTACTTCCTTGTGGGTTTGATGATGTTGTTTAAACCAGGAATAGTTTGAATTGCTGAAGTTCTCTCAATATATCCTACTTTCTATTCTTTTTTATGACAAGGAAAGGTAACTACATCTGTATGTGATAAGAGTTGTTGTAGTTCATTAATATATAGTGATGAGTATTTAAAAAACTTTTATACATGTCATTAATGCCTTATTCCCAAAAAGTGCACATCTTAACAAGGTGAATTTCAAGGGTGAGGTAATTTTATTTATCAGTTGTTATAAGACCACTGTACAGCTGGATTCCAAAGTTTGGCTACTGTTGTGTGGCATCTTTATCTACAAATGGATGACACCAGATGATATTGTCCTTATTTTGGCAATATTTCAAGACAGAACTCTTTATCAGATATATTTGTAACACTGGAAGCAGTGATTTTGACACCATCTTTTACCAAGGTTTTAGGGTGGGTGTATGCTTGGCTTGGCATAAGGGGGAGAAGGCCTTTTGGCATGTATGTATAATAGCAAAGGAGGTACATATGGTCACTGCACAGTGGAATCTGGCTGCACATAATAGCTTACATTGAAGAGGGTGTTATTTTATAATTAGAATAAACACTCTTGTATAAGAATTCCATAAATTATGGATGTATGAGACTAAGTATCACACTGTTTTGGCTCAGAAATGGAAGTTTGACAAGTATGGAATAATAACAACAAGAACAACTGTTACCTCAAGTTTTACTGACCGGAAAGTTGCAGCACCACAATCACTGGCAACAGTCCTGGGGCCTTCCCATCACTCTGTGTGAGAAGAAACTTTGGACTGTTGTGTTGTTGTAGTGTGTGACATTTTCTGTGTTACGGACTTGTAGGAGGAGAGCATTCACTGGAGTGAAATGTTGAAGTTGAAATTGATAAGAGATCTTGGACCTAGTCTGGAAAGTGTCTGTCCATTGGAGTTGCACTCTAGATGGAGGTGATGATGGTGACATGTTCTGGAGATGGGCAGCAGGGAGACCGTTATCCCTTTGATGTCCGTCTGGCAGGTACTTGTCAGAGTATTTAGTGGTGCTCTTGGTGTACATTAACAAGACCTTACTTCGTCATCCATCTGGAGTTGTCATGCAGGTCATACCATCAGTACCTGTCACTACCAGGAATCAAGTCATAGATACAAAGTTTGTTGGTTGTGATATTTTCCCACAATAAAAGGTATAAAAATTGTATATTTTTATTTTGTCTCCTTATTAAACCTTTGGCCATCTTTTAAACCTTTAAGAAACACAGCACACCCACCGCACTACATAGCAGAACATCCACACATACTAAGATATTGCTCACTGCTCCATCAATAAACTGACTAAAAGACAATACATTGTTGCGTGCCAGACCCCTTCATGTCCATTCATCTGAATCTTCTCTCCCTTGAAAAGACAGAGTCCACCTAGCCAGATTGCAGTGTGGCCACCATCTAGCCCTTCTAAGCTACCAGAGGAGGAAACTAACAATGTATATCCATTTCCATTAGTATGTGCAACTCAAATATGTTCAATATTGGGTGTCATGATACAATTACTGACACCTTTTCATTAGGTTATCGGTATTATATATATATATATATATATATATATATATATATATACTGTATATATATATATATATATACTATATATATACTGTATATATGAATACATATATATGTGTGTGTGTGCGCGTTCATGTGTCTGTGTGTGTGTGTGTGTGTGTGCGTACGTGCGTGGGTGTGGGTGTGCTTGCGTGTGTGTGTGTTTGTGTGGATGTGTGAGTCTATCGGCGAGTACCACAAAATCCAATATTAGGACTTATTTGCTTGTCTTTTTTCAATGCCAGGAATATGGAAGATTGAGTAACGCTGATTCACCAAAGTAGCTCAATGTGGCGAACTAATAAGAACATTTAGACATACAAATGTCACGTACCATGTGTTCTAAATGGAATGATAAATAGCGTAATAAGAATATAAATGATAATCACAAAACGAGAAGATAGTGTTTATGTATTTGAGGAAAGACTATGCACCTGTGGCCAATTTATTGAATGTAATGAATTTGATAGTTATAAAAGTAAACTTGGTGAATGCTATATGAATTATGTTTGTGCGTGCAACAAGTTACTTTGAAATTGTACCTGTATATACAGTATATATAAATGATAAGCTTAAGGCATATAACAAATATAGAATAAAGGAGTTAGTGAAGCTGATAGTTATAAAAATAAAGTTGATAAATGCTATGTCAATTGTGTTTGTGCGTCCAGTAAGTTACTTTGAAATTGTAGCTGTACATACAGTATACAAATGATAAGCTTAGAATATATAAGAAATATAGAATAGAGGAATATGTGTACATGTTAAGATATGCATATATACATAAAGTTGATGAATCCTACAACGATTATGTTTATGCATCCAATAAGTTGTTTTAAAATTGTAGCTTTACATACAATATAGAAATGATGAACTTAAGAAATGTAGAATATATTTGTATATGCAAAGATATATCCATATGCATATATTGGTGATGAGTGGGAGGCAGGCAGGAGATTATTTTTCAGTCATGTTGTGTGTGCAAGTTATGACAGCTAAGAAGCGGAGAGGGGAAGAAGTAAATCTCCAAGATTGATTGATTGGTAAGTTAAAATGAAGAGAAAAGACAAAAGGCTGAAGACAAAGAAAAAAAAGTGATAGTTGGTGCTGTCGCGATCAGAAAGTAGAGAAATGGAAGGAGAGTAATTATTACACGTAGATAAGATGCATGTACATTTGGTGATACATGGTGACTTGCGAGTCCTGAGAATGAGAGATAGTCAAAGACTTAGCATATATAGAGCGAGGTGCGTGAGTGGTGTATTTATATGTTTGGAAGTGGTGAGTTGGCAGTGAGGGTGAATGAATTAATGAGATGGAAATGATGGTGAATGAAGTGTTGTGTTGAGACGTTGGGTCGTGCGTTGCATTTGTGAGATTTGATGTTTTTGTATGTTTGACAGCGGTAGGTAGGGGTTGTGGTTGGTAGCCATTGTTAGGTAGGATAAAGGAGATGTAAAGAGCAGCAGCAGCAGGAGGAGGAGGAGGAGGCATATTGGTCGTTACGAGGGGGGTGGGGGGCTGCTTGCGAATTGAATGGGGGTGTAAGGAGTGTCAAGTGTCAAGAACCACTGACTTACTTTAAGTGTCAATTGTATTTAAAGTTACCACTTGAAGAGGTAGTTTGTTGGAAAGATTTACGATGCGGTTAAAGAAAAGATTGCTTGGTGTTTGATCTGTTATGGACTCTTTTGTAGCCATGATTATTTCTTGTGATACTAGTACTACGGGCCACAATCAAATAATGGTCTATATTGATATTAAGGAAGCCATGAATAAGTTAGATAGGCTTAACGCTCTTGATAGGGTTTATTTATTACGAGGTCGATAAGTATTTGTGGCGAAGCTGGTTTAGATTGACCAAGAATCCTAGGACAGAGCAGACAGAGAAAGTGGAATATGAGCCGTTTGTTTGTAGTTAAATTGGTATAAATGAAAGCAAAAATGTAGGACAGAAAGAGAAGAGAGGATAAATAGATACCAAGAGCAGCATCTGGTGTTCCCAGGCGGTCGTCGTCACCCATCCAAGTACTAACTAACCAGACCCAACGCTGCTTAATTAACTTGGCTGATCGGACGAGAAGCGGCGTGTGTCTTCAGCCGTTGGCGCCTATAGTCATATCTTTTCTCAAACTAAAGAACATTTTGTGCCTACTTGTACACTATCACAACCTTACTTTGCTTCATTTTTGACACCATAGCATTAATGACCAACAATTGTCTATTGTCTACGTCCCAAGTGTCGTCTCTTTCTTTTCTCCTTTTCACTTTTATTTCTTCCTTACTTGCTACACTGATCATATCAACCATGCCTTAAAGTAGTCTCTCTTCCTTGTTTAGCTAAATCATCAGCTACATCATTGACATATATTCCACACTGTAATGGTGCTATCCATACAAAAGTTACATTGGTTGCATGTCCTTCATTAACTTTTGATTTACACTTAAAAACAAGACGGCTGTCATCACTGGAGTTTTGAATCAAATGCAAGTAATGCACTCTCACTATCTACAAATAGATATAATGATGACCGTCCTCTGTTGGAGGTTATTTTTCAATTTTGATGTATTGCATGTCATTGTGCTGCAGTTGTACCTTCTATTCTTTTGGAATATCGCTCTTCATTACTTATACGATATTCATACAGTTCCCTGGTCACAATAGCACATCCAGCTTTTTGGCCGACAACAGACCCATGACACCAAATATTGATTACATTGCTTCCTGGGTTCGTTTAGGACACAATTTAGAATTTGCATTGTGCGAGTCTCCACAGTTGCAGCATCGTGTTGTTACGTTGACTTTTTGGTTAATTTGATCAATGCATTCTTTGGACGCGTGTCTTTGACTACAATACCCACACCTAAAGGTTTCATTGAATTTCCATGCCATATGTCCCTATTTGCTGCTGCATTTGTAGCATATTACAGGTTCCTCTTTGTAAATATCAGTTTTCTTGTCCCCTAAACACTTGATAGATATTTTGTCAGTCACCTGTCCTTTCATGAGTGCGATAAGCTGCGGTTTCTCCACCAATTCCCCTTCAATTTGAACGATCCTACGTTTAACTGATACAAATTTCTCATCGTCCAAACAATCATTATGATCTGCATAAAGAGGAAAAATTGAAAATGACAACTTTTGTCAGATTTTTGATTGTGTCTGGAAGCACCTTCTTTATATTTTCAAACCCTTGGCTTGTTAAATGTGTGGCCTATTCTTCCCTTCCTTAAAGAAGACCTCAAATTGGGGATGTCTTTTGAATAATCTTAGGGTCCTCTTGATTTTCTTTTTCAAATTTAGTTCTGCGTCGGCTGTAGGGAAATATAGTTTTGGTCTTCTTTCACTGTTCTATTTTTCTTGCCGCTTGTGTTGTATGTTCTCCTCCTGATATCCTGGTGTTCTTCGCTCTTTTTACCCATGTCACTGGTCACTTGGTGTAGTCCGTTCCCAGATCCACTTGGCTCTTTGTAATCGTTATGTTTCCTTTTTCCTGTTGCTATGTTGTTAGTCTCGTAGTCGTCATCATCACTTATGATCAAGTCCAGTTATACATTACTGTTGCTGATCATGGGAAGTAACTTAGGACGCCTACTATGATAATAATAATAATAGTAATGATAATAATAGTAATAATAATGACAAGGATAATGATATGATAATGATAATGATAATAATAATGATAATGATAGTAATGATAATGATAATGATAATAATGATGGTAATGATAATGATAATAATGATAATGATGATAATGATAATGATAATAATGATAATAATGATAATGATAATAATGATAATGATAATGATAATAATGATAATGGTGATAATGATAATGATAATGATGATAATGATAATAATAATAATAATGATAATAATAATAACAATGATAATAATAATGATAATAATAATAATAATAATAATAATAATAATAATAATAATAATAATAATAATAATAATAATAATAATAATAATAATAATAATAATAATAATGATAATAGTAATAATGATAATGATAATAATAATAATAATGATAATAATAATAATAATGATGATAATAACAATAATGATAATGATGATGATAATAATAATAATGATAGTAATAATAATAATGATAATAATGATAATAATAATGATAATAATAATAATAATGATAATGATAATACAAATGATAACACTGGTCTGCGTCAAAAATGTTCCTGAGGGTTTCATAGATGATTCTTAATAAAATTTGTCTCCTAAATCCAAATCAAGCATTCATATTGCTCAATCAGGTCTAGTTTTTAAGATACAGACCAAGCTCCCTAGATGGCGTTAGAGAGCTCAGTCTCTAGCTGACCGCGAGCGCGAGTGGTTGTGTGTTGCTTGCTCACTCTCCAACTAAGTGTTGGTTTTTTAATCCATGACTTTTCTCATCTATGAACAGTGTTGAAAGTGTATTTCTAAAACTTTATTCATCTTTGTGAATTTTTTTGCAGGCAAATACATTAGCAAAACTCCTTATATTTAATAAAAATGAATAGAAAGTGTAAAAACAGTCCTGATAGATTTTGTTTTGTTTGTGGAAAGGTAACTTTTAGTGACCAGCAATGCACTATAACGCCGTCAGTAAAGTTCCTTTACAATGCATATTTTGGAATAAAGCTAGGTGATCAAGACAAAAACTTTGCTCCACATGTGTGCTGCAAAGCCTGTGTCATAGCCTTAAGACGCTGGAGTGAGGGCAAAACGAACTGTTTGTCATTTGGTGTACCTATGGTGTGGAGAGAGGGCAAGGACCACATTACAGACTGCTATTTTTGCATGACAAATCTTAAAGGTGAGATAATTACTTTAACAATATAGTCCTTGACAAATCTAGAAATGTTTATACAAATCTTTTGGTAGCCTATTAAAATTGTAATTGTGTATAAAAATAGTGTATTATTCTGGTAGAAAAATTGTGGTTAAATTGTATATAAAAATTGATTGTATTTAAAAATTGTAAATTTACCTGGTATGAAAAATGTGTATAAAAATGTGGAAACGAGGGTCGAGTGAATTAAAAGTATGTAAATTAAGTATGCGAAACTTTTTTTCAGGTGTCAATAAGAAGAACAAACACACTGTAGTCTATCCTGATGTTCCTTCTGCCATTAAACCACAACCACATGGTCCAGGAGTTCCAGTTCCTTCTCCACCTAAAAATACTGAGCTACAAGACAATATAGAAGATATAGAAGTGGATGACACTGACACTTCAGTGACATATCAAACTACGTCTACAATGACTTTGCCAAGACCACTCACTCAAGGTCAATTAAATGACTTGACTAGAGATCTTGGTCTTTCTAAAGAGAACGCACAACTTCTTGCATCCCGTCTTAGTGAGAGCAACCTCCTCTCTCAAGAAACTACATACTTTTGGTTCAGAAATAGAGACGAAGAGTTTCGAAAGTTCTTTGCAGTTGATTCTTGCAGCTCTTTGGTGTATTGCAATGATGTAAAAGGTTTAATTGAGGCACTTAGCGTTCCTTACCAACCAAGTGAATGGAGGCTCTTTATTGATTCTTCTAGCAGAAGCTTGAAGGCAGTACTCTTAAATATTGGCAATAAAATGGCATCTGTACCTATTGGCCATTCAGTTCAGTTAACAGAAAGCTACAAAAATATGAAAGTATTGATTAATACAATCAGGTACTCTAACCACAACTGGTTAATATGTGGTGATCTCAAGGTAAGATATATTTTACTTTATTGAACTTGTTAAATATTTCAAGGAATGTTTGTTTCTAAATACCAATGACAGAAGGATATTATACACATATTAGTTTCTCCCTACCCCTAATAAACTTAGTGAAAATTGCCTATGCAAAAAATAGAAGTTCTTAGAAACCATGTACATCAATATGCATCAATATGTTTTCTTTCAGGTTGTGTGCCTTCTTCTTGGGATGCAAGGAGGCTACACAAAATATCCATGCTTCATGTGCTTATGGGATAGCCGGGCGGATAGTCTTCACTATAAGCAAAAAGACTGGCCATCTCGAGAGGCATTCCAAATTGGCTGCCACAATGTGGTAACTCAACCTCTAGTCCCTCCCAAAAATGTTTTACTGCCTCCTCTTCATATAAAGCTTGGCCTGATGAAGAACTTTGTCAAAGCACTGAATAAAGAAGGCCAAGCTTTTAAGTATCTACTGCAAAAATTCCCACAGATCAGTGATGCCAAGCTCCATGCAGGCATATTTGATGGTCCCCAAATTAGAACTCTGTTAAAGGACAAGCATTTTTACACCAATATGGAAGCCAGTGAACAAGAAGCATGGCGAGCGTTTAGTAAAGTAATCGACGGTTTTCTGGGAAATAAAAGAAGCTCAGAATATATCTCACATGTAAATGAGCTTATGAAAAGCTTCGAAAAAATGGGAGCTCGCATGTCGATAAAAATGCATTTTCTCCAGTCACATCTTGACTATTTTCCGGCAAACTGTGGAGATTATAGCGAGGAACAAGGAGAAAGATTTCACCAAGACATAAAGACGATGGAGACAAGATATCAAGGACGCTGGGACATCAACATGTTAGCTGACTATTGCTGGTGTCTTAAACGCGACGAACCAACATCGCTTCACAAGCGGAAGTCATCAAGGACTTCTTTTCTTGGAAAATAGTTTCTTTGCACTCCTGGGTAAGCTCATAAGTAGTCTGTAAGTTTAAAATTAATTAAAAGAAAGTCGAATTGAGTCGGTATTTTTTTTATTACAAGTAATTGTAATTTATTAAATAACTTGTATATAAATAAGAGATTTTTTAAAAAATGGCCCTTTTCTAAAAAGAGTAGTGCGCTGTATCTCAAAAACCAGACCTGATTGAGCAAAATGAATGTCATATTTCAATTTAGGAGAACAATTTCGTTAGGAATCACTAAAGAAAACCGCAGGAACAGAATTTTTTTTTTTTTCAAACGCAGGCCTGTGTAATTATTCATGCTAATGTGAGTTCCCAGTGACATTTAGCATTCGTTCATGGTCAAATAACTTTACTTCTTTTTCAAAATTCATGTTCCTTTTTTATGTACATCTCAATGACATTCACCATCATTCTTTCAGGGTCCAACATTTTCATTTCTCTCCCAAAATTCAGTCTTTTTATCGAAAAACTTCTTCAGCAGTTTGTTTCAGTATTCATTCCTATCTTCCATGTCCCTTTTTCTATGAATTTCTTCATGACATTGAAGATCATGACCTCAGGGTCCAATAATTTGACTCCTCTCTCAAAATTGATATTCCTTTTCTCTGAAGACCTCTCCAGTAGCTCGTTTCTGTATCCATTCCTATCCCCCTCGAACTCTTTCCAGCGCTTGCGAACGAACAAAATTGATGGTCTTCCGGAAGGACGGAATACGACGCAAAGCGACACAATTGAATATGGAATCCCTTGCAAGGTCACTGGCGACCGGCGGAGTGCCCCCCCCCCCCCAGGGAGGGAGGGTGAGAGGCGCCAGGCACCGCTTATACTGTCAAAGGGTGACACTCCTCTGGTCTCGCAGTGTGAGTCTCTCTACCCAGTCTGGCAACATCAAAGTCCTGCTGAGCAAATATCCTTTTATCTTTACTCTTCTTATTTATTTCCTTAGCTTTCTTTTTTAGTTTAAGTAGCAATGTAAAGTTTTCGGTATACCGCAAACCCACTAATAAAGAAGATTATATACATTTTTATTCAGGACACAATATTGGGACTAAAACAGGTATAATAATTGGCTTCTTCCTCGGGCTTTTCGCATCTGTAGTGAAGAATTCTTAGAAGACGAACTAGATCACATTTCAAAAACTTTCAGCAAATTAAAATATCCCAAAGGTCTCCTACTTAAACTAAAAAAGAAAGCTAAGGAAATAAATAAGAAGAGTAAAGATAAAAATACTACGTTGCCAGGAACGATATCTGAGAAAGGCCCTGCTTCTAAAAATTCCTTGCCAACCTGTTCATGGAATTTTTAGAAGCAGGGCCTTTCTCAGATATCGTTCCTGGCAACGTAGTATGGCTTCGCTATGTGGATGACATACTATTAATTTCCCCCAGACGGTTTGACATCCCCAAACTCCAAACGGCTCTGAACGAGGTTGAGCCATCCATCCAGTTCACCTTGGAGGAAGAAATCAACGATTCCCTTCCATTTTTGGATACCCTTATTATCAAACATGATAATTTTTTAAAATTCACAGTCTACAGGAAACCAACCAATAAGGATGATTTGACTCACTTCCTATCCCACCATGACCTCAGTATTAAAAAAGGTGTAGTCATAGGTTTCTACCTCAGAGCTCTCAGAATATGTAGCCCTGAATTCTTAGAGGATGAGTTTAGGCACATAAAGGAGGTTTTTCATAAATTAAAATATCCAGAGTGCATCATCCACCAGTGTAAGAAAAAGGCACTCAAAATAATGGAAGGGCGGGAACCAACAAAAGATCCAGCTAGGAGGCTTATCCTTCCAGCCAGCAGCGTCACCGCCACCCTCACCCGGACACTTGGGCGTTGCAACATTCAGGTAGTGGGCCAGTCCAGCAGAACTATCAAAGAGCTCTCAAGAAGGAGTGACAGCCAGGACGAGATGTGGGGAAAAAACGCTGGTGTCTACCGCATACTCTGTGCTGGATGTGATAAAGTATACATCGGCGAGACCTCCCATGACCTGAAGACCCGGATCCGGGAGCATCGCTACGATTCCCGGAACAACATCACCACCAACGCCTGTGTTATCCACCGGAACACCAACGACCACCTGATGGATTGGGATAACGCAGAACTTCTGTTTAGTGAACCAGACAGGATGAGGAGAAAATGCCTCGAAGCGGCCGCCATTCAAAGCTTCAAAACCATTGAGCAGAACAGAGGCATGTTTAACATCGCCCCTCCTATCATCCATCTGTTACCCGCATTAAATAAATGTATGAAATATCCCCCTTAGTCCACTTCAACAAACTGTCCGAAATGTCCTCCTTTGTCTCCACCAAGTCCCACCCGTCCCCCTCCTCCCCCTCCACCTACCACCCACCCCTCCCTGATAACCTCTCCCAGTTCCTTCCCTGTTGCCTTATATGTGCTCAGAGTGTGTGTCATGTCTGTACTTGAAAAAGCTGTAACAAGCGAAACGTAGTACCAATAAAGGTTTCGATCTCACAAGGTGTTTATTCTCACATATATATATATATATATATATATATATATATATATATATATATATATATATATATATATATATATATATATCAGTAAGTAGATAGATAAGTCTATAAAATTAATAATAACATATGGAAATGAAAATATTGTTATATAGAATATAATTTATATATTGTGTTGCTGGGTTGATATTAACATTTGACTTTCCGTGAAAGAAAAACTCTTTGGAAAAGATTAGATAGAAAAAAAAAATTGTATCGTGCAGAATGGTACGCGAATACACCCCACGACTAAGTAATTAATTTGTACACAGCATATGAAGATTTTATCATCATTGTGTATATATATATATATATATCTATATATATATATATATATTATATATATATATATATATATTATATATATATGTATATATATATATATATATATATATATATATATATATATATATTCGTAAAGCGTGGCAGGAGATTCTCTTTCAAGCATATTCTGTTGAAAACGACAGCAAACGCATTAGAAATTAATTTCTTTCGTACAACATTCAAGTGGTATTTAGGAACTTCAATACAGTTAGAAGTCTTTTAATTAAAAACTCTCCTTATAAGGTAGAAGGATGCATCTATTCAATTCCATGTAAAAATTGCGACAAATGCTATATTGGTCAGACTGGAAAAGAATAAAATGTAAGGTTAAAACAACATCAGTATAGCGTCATGAGTGGGCAGATTTCTAATGCATTACTTATTCGCCTACGGGACTTTACTCATTACATAATTTGGGAGGGTGCTAAAGAAATTGTTAAGAATAAGTCATATTTGACTAGAAATATAATAGATTCCAGTCTGATCAAAGATACATTTGTCAATAACTGAGATTTAATTCATGGTATGTACAAGCTGGACAATTTTATTATGAAAAAGGTAGTGGCCGAAACGTCCGCTGCCACGAATGGGTCAGGTCGACAATAAAGCCTCACAACCTTCCCCGGTTCCCTTCCTGACCTTATACTCTGTGTATACATTCTTGTGTCCTTTTTCATTTCTATGTACCCTGAGGATGTCTGAATAGACAAAAACGCTCGGTCATCAGTTTATCTTTTTCCTTGGCGGTTTTTCCGCATATATATATACATATATATATATATATATATATATATATATATATATATATATATATATTCTGTTAAAAACGACAGCAAAAGAATTATTGATTAGTTTTTTCCGTGAGCTCTCAAGCTTGCGAAAAGTAGATTTTTGGTAGGGGGAAAGGGAGTAAATCAGATTTCCAAAATTCATAGGAAACACAAAAGTTATAATAGACACAAAAGTATAGTACACAATAAACACAATACAAGAAATTAATACAAGAAATACAGCAAAAAACAAAATACAAGCACAACAAAATAGTTATCAAGACGTTTCGCAGATCTTTCTGCATCCTCAGTTGAAGTGAAAAGAAAGGGAAAGGGAGCATATTTTAAATGAAATGGGAAGCACGGGGAGAAGTCACCGTGTTGCAACTGGGGGAAGTCACACGCAGGACCACAAACACTGGGAGAGATCACAAGTTGGCGTAAATGGTACTCGGGGAGGTCACTCCCGGGTTCGGCGCCAATCTGCTTCTCAGTCTTTGGGAACGACGTATGGTAGGAAGTTCTTCCCTTTCGCGGGGAATGGGGAGCCTCTGGGAAGGAGAGCCCGATGTCTTGGGATTGTCCATCTGGCTCCTCCGAACAGGTTTCATGCTAGGGAGGAGGGCGAAATCATTTACCTGCCTATTAATGGCAGGTTGCAGCTCCTTTATCCATATGGCTTCCAAGATAGCCAAGCGCTGAGGGTCCTCTTCTTTTGCCACAACTTCGGTGTTTTTTACCATAGTCTCCCTATCGAGGTGGCGTCGATGCTGGGTCCAGTGGTGTTGCTTGGGTCCTCCGTGTTGCAAGTGCATGGTGATTCTTCTAGATAATGTGGTGGTCGTCCTTCCCACGTAGACAGAAAGGGGCGTGCAGTCCTCCTCTGGGCATGTGTATTTATATACTACGTGGGATTGACGAACCTCCTGGGGTTCTGGAGCGGGGTTGTTCCTTAAAAGTAGAGAAGAGGTCTTTCTACTTTTGTAAAAGATTGTGAAGGACAATTTATCACTTTCTTTTTTGGGGACAACATTTCTATAGATTATGTTCTTTATAATCTTTTCATCCTCCTTGTATTTGGTAGACATGCAAGCTTTGTAGAACACCTTAATTGCGGTCCCTTCGTGTCCTACTGTAGTCGGTCGTGTTTGTTTATACCAATTGTCGATCACTCTGCGAAGATTGGCTTGGACCTCGTGATTCGTGTAACCATTGTTGATAAGGAGTTGGTGGACCCGATCAAACTCTTTTTGAGTGTCACTCCAAGAAGAACAGTGGCTGAGGGCTCTTCTGAAAAAGGCGCTAATGGTGGCGTCTTTGTACCTCTGAGGACACTCGCTCTCTCCATTCATGCACAGTCCGGGATTGGTTTCTTTGACGTAGACACTATAAGAAAAAGAAGGACAATTAGTCTGCTTGAGTAGGACGTCCAGGAAGGGGAGGGAACCCCCTTCACTGTGCTCTACGGTGAAGTTAAGTCCCGACACCTCCATGAACTTCCCCCTCAATTGATCAATTTCAGAAAGGGAGTCAGTTTTTACAAATATATCATCTATATATCTGCAATAAAGGCTAGGTTTTTCAATTTGACTAAAAATAAATTCCTCTACAGTTCCCATGAAAAAATTGGCAAACAGAACACCAAGGGGGGATCCCATGGCAACTCCATCAATTTGGCGGTAGAGTGTCCCACGGGGAGAGCGGAATGGGGCTTCTTTGGTGCAAAATTGAAGCAGGGTCCGTAGGTGTTCTTCAAGTATGTTAAGTCCGGGGGCTGGTCCGCTTCTGTAAACTTTGTCGCATATGAAATCTATCGTTCTATCCACAGGGACATTGGTGAACAGAGATTCAGCATCCAGCGAAGCTATGAATCCCTGGCTGGGAGCGTCTTTCACCAGTTCTATGAACTGGTGAGAAGATGCCAGGCTGAATCTGCTGGGGACAAAAGGGGTTAAAAGTTCATTAAGTTTTTTCGCTAACTGATATGTAGGAGTAGGTATCTGGCTGATAATGGGTCTAAGAGGGTTGTTGGGTTTATGCGTCTTAACATTGCCATAACAATAACCAGGTTTATACTCGCCGGACAATTTACAGAATTTTATACCACCTGCAACCGCGTTGTTGACATCTATGATCTTGTTGACCTTCGAGGTAAGTTCCGGGATAGGGTTCTTCTGGATGGGCTGGAACTTAGTCCTATCCTCTAGAATGGAGTCAATTTTCTCCAGGTATTCGGAGGTAGAAATGAGAACGAATATTGATGCCTTGTCAGCACGTCTTATGGTTACTTCTTGGTTGTTTCGTAGTCGTTGGGCGGCTTCAAAATGTCTCCTCTGTAAAACAGAACTAGTAAAGGTTCCACGCTGCTTGCCGGCTTCAGCAACAAGCTCAGGCTGCAAGCGTTGGCTAACATCTAAAATACCCTCCTTAGCGAGTTTGAGGATGCTTTCTATGAGGACCTCTATTTCAACTCTCTTTTGGTGTGGCCTAGGTTTGGAGAGGACATGACAGTTTAGTCCCATGTCGAGGAGCTCTTTATATATATACACACACTCACACACACACACATATGTATATATATATATATATATATATATATATATATATACACGCACACACATATACACATATATATATATATATGTATATATATATATATACATATATATATCTTTTTGACATCAATGAAAATAAGCCCCCTTATTTGGCTGTTTTGATTTATTCCTAGTATATTATTATATTCTTACCTGTAACTCTGTCTAGATTCTTTATGTTTGTTGGTTATCCCATTTGTATTAGTATTGGTTTGAAATGTTTGTGAAATTATATCGTACTGAAATAAATGAACTCAAGTCAAATTAAATAATTTTGAGCATACATGTTTCACGCTATAATTTGTATACATACAAATACTGTACACATACCAACGGCTTTTCCCCCTTATAAGGGAGGTAGCCAAAAGTCAAAGGCATAGATCCACTCCCACCCATTTCATCCCTACATACTCCACTCCCATTCACCACCCCTCCCTCCCTCTTTTCTTGGCTCCTCCTGTATGAAATGCAAAATCGTTCCAAATGGATTCATATAGTAGCTTGGCCGCAAGTAGAGTAAAAAAAAAAAAAAAAGTACGCAATAAGACGGAGGGATTGGTTAGTTTAATTATATATGTGTATATATACACACACACACACACAGACTGCAGCAGATTCGAGGTGAATACACACACACACACACACACACACACTGTCAGGGAAAAGAAATCAGAAATACTAATTATCTGTATATTTTGACCACTGACTGTGGTCCTCTTCGGCAGAATGATACAAAGGAATAGAGTTAACAAGTATAAATATGGACAGGGAGAGAACAATTAGGAGACGCGGGCAAGGGGACTCAAGTTACTTGGGGTTGGTATGTGGGAATCTGTCCTGCCGCTTTCATAATCAATTTGTTTGCTGCCATCCATGTGATCCAGTCTGGTGACCATTGACCTTTCGATAAATTAAAATTGGGTAGGTGTTTAATGAGAGAGGATTCAATAATTTTTCTTCGAAAACTACTCTGGGATTTATAAATAATTTCAGCCTTTTCCCAATCCATGCGGTGGTCCTCCTTACTGGTGTGGAGAAACACAGCTGAATTTTCTTGTCCGTACTTAACGGAATTTTTATGCTCCTTTATTCTCGTGGTTAAGTCTCTTCCTATTTGGCCCCAGTATACTTCATCACAGTCTTTGCAGGGAAGTTTGTACACACCGGGGCTGTTTTCTACGTTGGTGCGTCGGTGTACATTCACTACTTTCCTGAATAAACTGTTTGGGTAATTAAAAATTAGTTTGACATCATCATTGGGCAAAAGTTTGAAAGCTGCATTAATGGAATCACTATATGGTAATAACAAGTTATTCTTGCTCCATTTGAATTTATCATCAAGGTTGGATGTTTGATAAAAATTGTGTTTTGCTTTCCTCAGGGCTTTGGACAAAAACCACCCTGGGTATCCTAGCTTTGAAAGTTGTGATTGAATTAATGTTAATTCTGCATCCAGATGTTGTGGGCTGCATATCCTGTATGCTCTAAGAAACAGGCCCGACGCTACACTACATTTGAAGTTATCCGGGTGATGACTAAAGAAATGTAGGTAGCTGCCGGTGTGTGTGGGCTTCCTGTACACTGAAAAGGACAATTGGTCCGGACCTCTCATGACCAAAGTGTCCAGAAATGGGATTTTTCCTTCTTCCCATTCTACTTTGAAACTTAAATGACTTGCTAGGTTGTTTAATTCTATGAAGAAGTCATTAAAAGAACCCAATTTTTCATCCCATATAGTAAAAATATCATCTACATATCTGTACCAAAACATCTCCGCTGGTTTAATTTTTGGTAACAAGGTACATTCAAACCACTCCATGTAGATGGTGGCAAGCACTGGACAGATGTTGGAGCCCATGCTGCATCCGTTTTTCTGTCTGAAGAATGAGTCTTTAAAAGAAAGAAAACATTAGTATTAATACACAGACGTGTCAAACTGATTATTTTTGAAACTGAGATAGGAAGTCGCCGATCCTCCTGGGGGCGCCCCGCCGCTCCTCCTGCTGGGGTCGCCCCGCCGCTCCTCCTGGGGGCGCCCCGCCGCTCCTCCTGGGGGCGCCCCGCCGATCCTCCTGGGGGCGCCCCGCCGATCCTCCTGCTGGGGGCGCCCCGCCGCTCATCCTGCTGGAGGCGCCCCGCCGCTCATCCTGCTGGGGGCGCCCCGCCGCTCATCCTGCTGGGGGCGCCCCGCCGATCCTCCTGCTGGGGGCGCCCCGCCGCTCTTCCTGCTGGGGGCGCCCCGCCGATCCTCCTGCTGGGGGCGCCCCGCCGATCCTCCTGCTGGGGGCGCCCCGCCGATCCTCCTGCTGGGGGCGCCCCGCCGATCCTCCTGCTGGGGGCGCCCCGCCGATCCTCCTGCTGGGGGAGCCCCGCCGCTCATCCTGCTGCTGGGGGCGCCCCGCCGCTCCTCCTGCTGGGGGCGCCCCGCCGATCCTCCTGCTGGGGGCGCCCCGCCGATCCTCCTGCTGGGGGCGCCCCGCCGATCATCCTGCTGGGGGCGCCCCGCCGATCCTCCAGCTGGGGGCGCCCCGCCGATCCTACTGCTGGGGGCGCCCCGCCGATCCTCCTGCTGGGGGCGCCCGTCGATCCTGCTGCTGGGGGCGCCCCGCCGATCCTCCTGCTGGGGGCGCCCCGCTGATCCTCCTGCTGGGGGCGCCCCACCGATCCTGCTGCTGGGGGCGCCCCGCCGATCCTCCTTCTGGGGGCGCCCCGCCGA
>NW_027467730.1:357500-460000 GCF_046742065.1 Oratosquilla oratoria
GAGAGAGAGAGAAGAAGAAGAAGAGAGAGAGAGAGAGAGAGAATGAGAGAGAGAGAGAGAGAGAGAGAGAGAGAGAATGAGAGAGAGAGAGAATGAGAGAGAGAGAGAGAATGAGAGAAAGAGAGAGAGAGAGAGAGAGAGAGAGAGAGAGAGAGAGAGAGAGAGAGAGAGAGAGAGAGAGAGAGAGAGAGAGAGAGAGAGAGAGAGAGAGAGAGAGAGAGAGAGAGAGAGAGACGGTGATGGAATAGAATTAGATTATGAAAACACAGAATGAAGAGCTGGAAAGACTTTGAAAATTGATCTCAATTTTTTCACAATTTTTCCTTCCTTGACAGATTCTGTCTGCTGTCGCTCTTGTCTTGACAATCATTCTCATCTTATCTGTGTCAAACGTTGATCAAATATCAAAACAAACTTTTATTCTAGAAAAAAAGTAATAATAATAGTAATAAATAAAATGAAAAATAAATAATAATATTCATGATAATGATGATAATGATAGTAATAATTTGGTGTACACATTTTTTATAGCAATGTTTCTCAACATTTTAAGCTTTGGGAAACCCTTACATCAAATTTTATATTATACGGGACTAGCCACTTTTCCTGAGCATTTAGTGACAGAAACATTGTAATATATCAACATCGCCACATTCAGAGAGTAAATTGTGTAATCATAAAAAAAAAAATCATGAGAGGAATGAACTGTAACATATTAAATTCACTGTCGTCCGAACCCCTTGCTAGGTTTCTGCAGTCCACGGATCCCCAGTAAGAAACACTGTTCTATAGCATGTAATTCCCAACTATTTGGAAGCAAAGGTAAAATGCCATAAGAAGGAGACATTTCCTTCAGGTCTAACACAAACCACAAGAATGTGAGAAACGTATTTCTTACTGGAAAACCAAAAGAAAAGAGTCTGTACGACACGAAGTCAACATGCTCTCGTCTCTCTATACGCATGCGCAGAAGACCAGAGGTAAACAGTCAGTCATGTTCTTG
The DNA here is from genome assembly GCF_046742065.1 of Oratosquilla oratoria. Taxonomy (NCBI): domain Eukaryota; kingdom Metazoa; phylum Arthropoda; class Malacostraca; order Stomatopoda; family Squillidae; genus Oratosquilla; species Oratosquilla oratoria. The sequence goes on from NW_027467730.1 coordinate 358,504, forward strand.
TAGAAATTCTTCCAGAGCTTCCTTTGCTCCTTCCAGATCCTTACTACATCCCTTCCAGACCTTTATTTGGTCATTTCCAGACCCTTGCTTCGGCTTCCTAGCCTTCCTCGGCCAATTCTAGGCCCTTACTTGGCCCTTTCCAGACCCTTACTTCGGCTTCCTAGAACCTTCCTCGGCCAAATTCTAGGCCCTTACTTTGGCCCTTCCAGAGACACAGGGTTCTAAGTTTAAATTTTACCAATGTGTTACGACATTAGTGCAATCTAATATATATATATATATATATATATATATACTGTATATGTATATATATATATATATATATATATATATATATATATACATACACACACAAAACCAGATGAACCTTTTGCAAGATATGATCTACTTTTTCCACAGTTACCCTAATGCGATCTACCAGTCAAATACAGGAGCACTCTGCCTTTATAAATAATTGTATTTTATTCAGACATGTCCATCACTATGAATATGATTTATTCCTAGAAAAAATAGAAATATGTTAATTCAAGCAGTGTAACTGTACCTTTAGACAAAATAATGTGATAAAGAATACTGCCAATGTCACTGAACTAATAACAATGTAGGAATTTTGTCCAATATAAAACCAAAGGATTTTATTCAGCTGAGGGCTAGCCCAATTCGCCCAAGTAACTTGTGTCGATTTGTTGTCTTATGGCTCCTGCTGGCCTGCAAGCAACTAAAAGCTTCTTTTAGCCCAAGTCAAAATGCTCCAGCCTCGCGAGGCTTATTCGAAAAGCCCCAAATTTCTTTCCAAAGAACAAAAGATCGTTTTTCGTGATCGTTTTCCTTGTGGTTTGCCCAATTATATCATCTTATTATGAAGCCCAATCATAAAGCCCAAAAAATTTGCACATGATCAAAACTTCAATGTCTTTTTTCGCACCGAGTCTGTCCATTTACTAAGCCCATTCAAAAAAGCCCATAATTAATCAATCTTCAGAGCCTATAAGGTCTTTGTAATGACCTTTTGACATCAACTTTGGCTCGTAATGCGGAAGCCTGTTGGAAAAAGCGTTTGATTTTCTCCTCGAGGACCGTATAGTCTCTTCAATGACCTTTTGGCCCTTTTTCTTAGCCCGTTTGAAAAAGCCCATAAGTTCCTCAATGTCCATAAAGGTCTTGACAATGACGCGTCGGCTGCCCGGGCCATGGCGTCGCGTCGTCTTGAAGGGACTTTGAGGAGTTCGGGGGAGCGCCAGTCACTGCATGGCTTCTCAACCAAGCCATTCTTCGAAGGGACCTTCTTCGGTGGCGTCTTATCCCCATGAGGTCCCGGGCCAGCTTTCTTCTAGGACCAAAACTAAATAAAAATCTTCTTCGTGGCCCAACTTCCTTACTCTTCCGCGGGGCAAGACCACTCCTGGGCCCAAGCTTCCTCACGACACAGATTGATAGTGTAACAAAGAATGACAGTAGAATAATAGTAGTAGTATAAGTATCATTATATATGTATGAATTATCATTATTATTATTATAATTATTATTATTACAAAGGATTGCAAAGGATTACAAAGGCGGAGCATGTCGACAGGAGACCTTTTGATCAATATCTAGGTCGGATGCGGAAAAAAATCATATCAATAATAAAACAATAAATAAAAACTATAATAATGTAAATAACAAATAAAATACATAAATAAATGCATAGGTATAGTTAAATAATAAACAAACAGGTAAATAGTAAAAATAATAGATTGACATGTAACTAATAATAAATGAAAATCAGACAGACAAATGATAGAAAAAAAATTAAATTATAATCATTACAGCATCTTACTTAGGTATTTATCTAAATGATTCTTAAAGCTTGGAACTGAACTACATTGCACTACCTGTGCAGGAAGTTTATTCCATTCATTTACTACACGGTTGGCAAAGTTGTTTCTACCTACTTCCAAATTGAATCTATTTCCGGACAGTTTGAGACCATTGTTTCTTGTCTGATTCTCATTCAATGTGAAAATTTTGTCACTTTTGATGTTGTCAATTCTCTTTAAAATCTTAAAGACCTGTATCAAGTCACCTCTGAGTCTACGCTTTTTTTTAGGGAAAACAGATTCATGTGTTTTATTCGATTTTCGTATGATTTATTTCTGATATTTGGAATCAGTTTTGTGGCTCGCCCTTGTACTTTTTCCAGTCTGTCAATGTCTTTAATGAGATTCGGTGACCATACAGAAACAGCATATTCCAAATGTGGACGAACTAACGATTTATATAGCTTGTTAATGAGTGATGGATTTTTTAAAATCAAAAGATCGCGCAATCAGTCCTGGAATCTTATTTGCTTTCTCAGAGGCTGAAATACACTGCTTGGATAATTTGAGGTCGTTACTGATAATTACGCCGAGATCTTTTTCACTATCCACTTTTGTTAACGAATTTCCAAATAACTTGTAATCGTGCTTACTGTTATTTTTACCTATGTACATTACCTTGCACTTACTTGTGTTAAATTTCATTAGCCACTTTTCAGACCATTGCTGTAATTTATCTAAATCTTCTTGAATATCTAATTGGTTAAAGTGATCATTTGCCATCGTCAACATATCTATACCAAATGACTTTGTTAGGAAAAATTTTAGGCAAAATATCTCTTTCAAAAAATTCCATACACAAGTTGCTTAGAACAGGAGATAAAGGATTCCCCATTCCCATTCTAAACTTTTGCATATAAAATTTACCGTTACATTCAAATTTTGAACCTAATTAATGCACATAATAACTTAATGAGACAGATTATTGTGTGGACCGGCAGAAGCATATCATATGTCTTTAATTCATCGTTTAAATATATTAATAAATCTAAAATGGGAACTCGAGTAAATAAACTATCAACATCATAGCCATCTCTGGTCAAAATCCCTCCTTTGATTCTAATCTTGTTAGCTATGATGTTGCTAGTTTATTCACTCGAGTTCCCGTTTTAGATTTATTAATATATTTAGAAGACCAGGAAATGTTATGATTTTCATGTACTCGAATGGTGTAGTCAATTTACAGATCAACAGTTCTGTGCCCCACCAATGTATATTTTCCTCCCTCCGCAAATTTTCCTACTCTCAGAAATGCTCCAAGTTTCCATCATCGAAAGAGAAAGTGGAAGGGAGGGGGAGGAGGTTAAAAAGTGTTTCATGGCTGACCTGCTTACCGTCACGTCGACACGCAACCCAACCAACCTCTCCTCTCACCCTCCCGCCCTCGCCAAATGTCGCCAGGTCTGCTAAAGAAAAGAAAATAATAATAATAATATAAGAATGACACCCTACAACATTCATCTGTCAGCATCAAGTCTAAAAAATATAATTTACTAGATAGACATACGTAAGCAAACGAGAATACAACGTGTACCAATTTCATACATATTATGGTGGCAGGTTCAGTTATCAGACTAATTCATGGTTAAAATCCTTTTAGTGATAATAGAAATTGACAAGAAATATTGGTGGCGTGTTCTCTTATAATATTCAAAGAAAATTTATTACTTTCAAAAAACAATCATTTTCGTGCTGCCTATGGTTTAATGAGTCAGTGACCGCAACTGAGTAGAGCTCAGAGTCGTGCGTGCTGCTCCTTTTTGTCATCATCTCTCCCTACTTTAACCGGTCTGTTCCCTCTCCCTTCCTCTTTATATAAGTCTCTTTTTGCAGATATAGGTAACGGTTGCAAAATATACAAATACATTTATTGACCAATATTTGTCAAAAAGAAATAATCGTTAAAGAATGAACAATGGAATTCTTAAATTATTTCTCGTGGAAACTCGGGTTTGTTTAAAGGAAATTGTATAACAAACAAGTAATCAGTTTTCTAATATAACAAGAGAAGTGTGACAAGAAAGTTATGTAACAATTAGAACATCCATTGGAGACCTACAGCCAGTATACATATCCTATATGCATTTATATGACACCGGGCGACTTGATCGGGTTGCTATAATGTCGACATTCACAAGAAATATTCATTGCTCCAAGGGACGGGTGAATGGATAGCGATGGTCAAGATGGAAGGGAAATATAAAAAGTGTAAATTGCATTCTACGAATGATCAAGTGGAGGAGGATTAAGAAAATGGCAAAAGTCAATGGAAGACTGAAGAGAAGTGTTGACAAAAAGTTGTGGAATTAGACGAAGTATTTGGGTAATAAGGGAGTGGAAAGAGAGGACGTGGCGAAAGTAAACGAAGTAATATGGGAAATTTGATGAGATATGGGAAGTTGAGTCGAAGCGGAATGGACAATTACTGATCTATAAGACGACTGGTGAATTAGAAGAGGAGGTACATAGGGAAAAAGAAGTAACGGAAATGATCAGAATAGATATTAGACAATAAATTAATAAATCATGTCCTCAGGTTAAGGTAACGATTCATTTATATTTTCCATGTGACAACTGAGCAAATAATCTAGTTGCAGTAAAATTATAGTTCCGTGCAATAAAGCCATATAACTAAGATTTCAATGTATGTGTGTAGTGGAAAGACATAATATCGTCTTTAAAATGTCAAGAATACAGAAATATTTAATGATACTTTCAAAAAAATTCAGTTTTCCAAATTGACATTTACTGTGTAACGAATAAATTACATGAACTGAACAATGGTATGTAAGGAAGCTTGCTCATTCTAATTTTTTGATTTGAGAAAAACAAAAATAAAAAAAATGTATAAGTAAAAGAATGAAATATTAGCAACCTATGCATATTAAAAAAATTCAATAAAAAAAAAGATAGGCAACATTTTTTCCGAAATTTGCCCCAATTTTTTTTTTTTCTTATCAATTTGTTGTTCTTCGGTAATGTACGAAAATTGTATTCCCCATATACAGAAATGGAAGCAATTGCTTGTCTGATTTCCTATTATTTATAATGAAGTAAATACTCATTATTTTTTGTATATGTTAATCAAAATACTAAAAATAAGCTCAGTATTGACGTCGATGTGCCATTTTTCCACGGAACTGAACGCAAAGAAAACGAATACAAAAACGTTAGGATTTGGATCTCGTTTCGCAAATCTATTTCAAACTGATAAACTATCAAATGATGAATTGATGAACTAAAATATAAGTAGAAAGAAAGAACATTATTTCAACTTTGTGTTGTCAAGTGTAGGCCTTGTGGTCTCTTGCAGTCTACCTCATTTTTGGGCTAATTTCTCCCGTCCATATCCGTTACACACAACACCACCTGTCACACACCTAACACCCGTTACATATACATCCATAACCCCGTTACAGTCACACATCAGCATCCGTTACACTCACCAGCACCCGTTACACACGTTACATCAAAGACCATATACATGGTCAAACGGGTTTCACCGTGTGAATGTGGGTGTTTGTTTGTCAAACGTGTTTGACAAACCGGATTCGACCGTGTGAACGGGGTATTTAGTTGTCAAACCCGTTTTGACAAACAGTTTGCCAAACGGTGTTTGACCGTGTGAATGAGGTGTTTGTCAAACCGGGTTTGGCCGTGGGAGACCCTACGTTGTCGTCCCCCACCCTGCAGGTTCTCCCGCAAGACCTTGGGGGCTTCTACGGGGGGGGGGGGGGCACGTACGTAGGGCGAGGCCAACGTCATCCTGTCGGGGGTGGTGGACCCACCCACTCGTCAGTCCCCGCGTGCTACCTAACCAGCAGCACAATACCTCTTGTACGACGTCACGTCACCATCCAGGGCTTCGTCGTCAAGGAGACGTTTGACGCCATCATAGTATACTGTCCAGGGCATCGTCAAGGTGGGTCCAGCCAAGAAGCATGTTGTCGACATTTTTTTTTACTTATCATTATTGTTATTGTTGATGTTGTTTTATCATCATGATCATGATCATCATGATCATGATCATCATGATCATCATCATGATCATCATGATCATCATCATCATGATCATCATCATGATCATCATCATGATCATCATCATGATCATCATCAACATGATCATCATCATGATCATCATGATCATCATCATGATCATCATCATCATGATCATCATCATCATGATCACCATCATCATGATCACCATCATCATGATCATCATCATCATGATCATCATCATCATGATCATCATGATCATCATGATCATCATCATGATCATCATCATCATGATCATCATCATCATGATCATCATCATCATGATCATCATCATCATGATCATCATCATCATGATCATCATCATCATCATCATCATCATCATCATCATCATCATCATCATCATCATCATCATCATGATCATCATCATCATGATCATCATCATCATGATCATCATGATCATCGTCATGATCATCATGATCATCGTCATGATCATCATCATCATGATCATCATGATCATCATCATCATGATCATCATCATCATCATGATCATCATCATCATGATCATCATCATCATCATCATCATGATCATCATCATCATCATGATCATCATGATCATCATCGTGATCATCATGATCATCGTCATGATCATCATGATCATCATGATCATCATCATCATGATCATCATCATCATGATCATCATCATGATCATCATGATCATCATCATCATCATCATCATCATTATCATCATTCTCCGTCATCATTTATCATTATTATAGTCATCGTCGTCTCAGTCATCATTTATTATTATTGTCATCATCGTCATCATCATTATCAATCATCATTGCTCTTGCCATTATTTCTATTAATCTAATCGATTGTTATTATTATTACTATTATAATCATTGTTCCCATTATAATCATTATTATCATTATTTCTTGTTTTACTTAGAATCCTTACGGTACTAAGAATATGTAAATTATCTAACGAAAAAGGGCAATTTTATTGAAAATGAAAATAATTAGCATTATTTTCTGAGTGGACATTTATCCCCAAGCATAAAAATCCTTCGTTGCCTCTGATCCGTAAGTAAGAATGATGGGCGATTTAACTAAAATGTCGACTTTTAAGGTGGATGGCAAGACGTAGAAAATGGGGACGACAGCTATAGTCTCAGGAATCATATTCATTTTCTTCTATTTCTTGGGATGTTTGACATATATTATTTCCCCTTCCCTGGTGAAATACATCTTAATTGTTTTTTGTTATATTCTTAAATAAGGATGCTAAGTTTCCCTCTGGAATATCAATTTTTGTAGAGCATCTAGCGGGCGCACGACTCCGTACAACAAGGGTGGGTCTACATCAACGCCGGGCAAGTCAGCCTCAACGCGTCAGTCAACAGGAGAGATGAGAGTAAAAGGACGAAAGCTGTTTGTGCGCTCACCTAATTATATTTACCTAATTGTAGTATACAGGAAAGGAACAACACTCGTGAGGTCCCGTCTCCCAATCTCCAATTCATGTATAGTTCCAAATATATCCTTGTTTTTCAATTGTCGTATTTAGATTTGAGTTCATGCATTGCTTGTCTGCCCTGTCCAAAGTAACTCTTCACTATACCAAAGTAAACCTGAATATAGCATAAAACAACGTAATATCGCCTGGACTGTCTTGAGCAAAAAATTACTTGATACGGTCAGAGTACGGTCAAAAAGTAATAAATTCTCAAGCGGAAATATCTTTGATAACTTAAGGGTCATGCTTGACTGCCAAGAATAACGCTTAATTTTTTTTTTTTTACTAAAAAAAAATATTTCTATAATATTTTCTCATTAGAATAGCCCAATGTCATGGGTGAATTATTTAGTGCAATTATGTGAAATGTTATCACCACTGCTCGACACGACGTCACACGGGAATATATTAGACAACTAGAAACTATGCTAGACTGGAAAAAATCATGCTTATTTTTTTATTCTTCATTAAAACTTAGGTTTTTATAATATTTTTTCATTAGAATAACTCATAGTCATGGGTGAATTATGCCCATTTAAGTATATTATGTGAAATATTTTTACGACCGCGCGACATGACGTCACACGGGAATATATTAGGCAACAACTAAAAATTATACTGGACTGGCAAAAATCATGCTTAATCTTTTATTCTTCATAATAGATTAGGTTTTGATAATATTTTTACATTAGAATATCCCAGTGCCATGGATGAATTATGCCAATTTTAGTATATTATGTGAAAAATTTCACGACCGCGCGACATGACGTCACAAGGGAATATGTTAGAACACAACTAAAAACTATGCTAGACTGGCAAAGATCATACTTAACCTTTTATTCTTCGTAATGAATTAGATCTTTATGGTATTTTTCATTACAATAGCCTAAATTTATGAGTGAATTATGCCCATTTTAGTATATTATGTGAAATATTTTCACGACGGCGCGACATGACGTCACAGGGGAATATATTAGACAAAAAATAAAAAAGAATACTAGACTGACAAAAATCATGCTTAATCTTTTATTTTTCAAGATAAATTAGTTTTTTATATTATCTTTTCATTAAGATAGCCCAATGTCATGGGTGAATTATGCCCATTTTAGTATATTATGTGAAATGTTTTCACGACGGCGCGACATGACGTCACATGGGAATATGTTAGACAACTAAAAATTATGCTGTACTGGCAAAAATCATGCTTAATATTTTATTCTTCATAAAAAATTAGTTTTTTTTTCTTATTAAAACTGCCCAATGTCATGGGTGAATTATACCAATTTTAGTATATTATGTGAAATGTTTTCACGACCGCGCGACATGACGTCACACGGGAATATGTTACACAGCTAGAAACTATGATAGACTCAAAAATCATGGTTAATCTTGTATTTTTCACAATAAATTAGGTTTTTATAATATTTTTTTTCTATCAAAATAGCCCAATGTCATGGGTGAATTATGAACACTTTAGTATGTTATGTGAAATATTTTCACTACCGCGCGACATGACGTCACACGGAAATATGTTAGACAATAACTAAAAATATTTGCAAAAGTGCATCTTCATATATTTGTTCTGCATAACGTTACACCCGATTGTTGTCGACATTTTCCATAAGCGGAGGCAATATTTCATTTCGTATCGTTATCACAGTTTGTATGCAAATCCACAATAAGATATTTTTTTCTCTTTATTTTATTTTGTAGACAAGAGTAAGAAACAAATGTTGATAAAACTTGATAGATTTCTCAGCAGCTGAGCTGTGGAGCAGGAGTTGTTAAACAAATTCAGACGGTGTGTGTGTGTGTGTGTGTGTGTGTGTGTGTGTGTGTGTGTGTGTGTGTGTGTGTGTGTGTGTGTGTGTGTGTGTGTGTGTGTCTGTCTGCGTGCGTGCGTGTGTGCGCGTGTGTGATTCACTTTTCTTTGGCTCACGTGTTGGACTCGTGATCGACAGCTATTTCCCTCCCGAAAGAGAGCTCAGAGTTCATATGTGACCGATCTATGGGTAATGCTGTGACCTTACACGCACACGCGCACACACACACACACACACACACACACACACACACACACACACACACACACACACACACAACTCCCCGCCCGCGAGAGTTGGAGTAACGACTCGCAGCCCAGCGATTTTGAAATCAATTCAGTCCTAGGTGTGCATTTACTTAATTATAATATGAGCGATTTTCACGGAATACGGTTTCCATTTCAATCGATCAAAATTTCTTTTCAAATTTGCTCGTGTCGTCTGCTTAGCCGACATCGTCTCCTCTGCCACGCGAGTTAGTTCCACATAATTATTATCCGGATGGGGAAAGTAAGTCATTTCTAGATATGCTGTAAACGCCTTCTTTCAATTTTTTCCCATGTCTGGTTATTTTTATTACGTCAGTTATATCGACTCTTTCCATAGTTCTGAATAATACTGCCCCTCGTTTTCCATTTTTATGATTCTTTTTGCACCGTTGCCGGCTACCTGTGCAACATGCTCCAATGTAGGGCAATTAATCTTTTCTTAACAGAAATTTTGTCCATTTCATGTTTATTCGTCTGTGTGTGCATGTGTGTGATTCACCATGGACTTGGATCACGTGATCGACAGCTATTACCCTCCCGGAAGAGAGCTCAGAGCTCATATGTATGCGCGCGCATGTGCTGTGAATGCGCGCGCGCGCGCGCGCGCGTGTGTGTGTGTGTGTGTGTGTGTGTGTGTGTGTGTGTGTGTGTGTGTGTGTGTGTGTGCGTATGCGTGTGCGCGCGCGTGGTGCTTGTGCGTGTGTGTGTTTGTGTAAGGAATAATGTGTTCACATATGCATAAATAATGGATGAAGTGCATCTGTAAATGTATTGCAATATCCTATTATTCATTTTACTCTAATCTTTTATTATTACAATTTCTAGAGAAAGAATTCAGAGTATTTAACTTGCATCTATCATTATTGATTATTATTCTGGCCACTACTCCATCTTCTCCACATTCATCGTCTTGACATTGTGTGACGACTCCCCCCACAGCTGCTGCTGCTGGTGCTTCCAAATGCTGCCTCTCATCATCTCACTCCACAATGCAATAATAACCTAACAGTACTGATCATACTGATAAAGATGCCGAGGTTAACTATTAATTATCGACATTATCATATTTACCAAAATTACCATTGGGCTCACGTCGTTCAGTTCTCCAACTGGCAAGATTTAGAAATGGATTAACCGGCCCCATCCTAGTATAGGGGGAATGGCTAGCCTATTCAGTGCCAAACCCAAACATTACTATAATAACGGCATCTTGGTCACATTCTTGAAAAGTAACGAGTCACTCGTTAAAATGGGACATTTATCATTGTAAACAATGTACCTGAGGACCATATATAGAAGAGAGAATCTCGTTCTAACGGAAAATGTCGTAGTGTACGTAAGAGCGTGCATGCATGCCCAATGGTAAAGAATAAGCACTCCAGTCATTTCATATTGTTTTAAACAAAGGAACTGTTATTTGTGAAGATATCTGTAGCCTATATAGTGCATAATATGACAAGGAGTCGAAAATTTAATAGATGAACCTGAGGAAATTGTGCAACAGCCTTATTGCAGACGGGCAAGTGAACACTTGTAGGACGAAGCCGTGGCGCGCAGCGAACTTTGGCCGTTTGGGCCTCCGCCATCCTGCCTGCCTGCTTCGTTCTACTGCGCCCTCCCTCCCTCCCTCCACCCATGCTGCTGCAGTACTGATGCTCGACACATGGATGAGGACCCTTCATGACGAACAACGATGGCAAGGGTGTCAAACGGGATTTAAAGTGTACAAGGAAGGTGCGTGCTTTGCTTCGACTTTGTCAGTCACTCCTTTATGGCATAATAATATCACACTGCAGAACTCTTACATGCCGCCCACCCCCAAGGCATATGCCCCCCTCCCCCCCACCCCCTGGCGGTGACGAGGTTCTGTGACAGACGGCGTGAATCTGTCGGTAAAGATGACATCATCTGGGGATTTTCACTTTTTTTTTCCTTCTGTGGTTGGGCAAGTGGGTTGTTTATTATATTTCAGTTATTTTTTGTCGACAAAAGGCAGAAGAAATGGGGGTTTCCTTTTCGTGTCATTTTGCGAGAAGAAAGCGTACGTACAGGCTGGCGAAGGGTTAGTTGCCCGTCCGTCCGTCCGTCCGTCCGTCCGTCCGTCCGTCCGTCCGTCCGTGACCACCTGGTCGGGAGCGAGCGGGAATAAAGGCCAAGAATTCGCTCGAGTGGAAACTACTTCGGTGACGGCATTTTTCAAATTTCCAAACATCAGGTTATCTTTCATTCCTGTAGCAAAACTGAATGATCGACTTTTATAACAAAATTTCCTTGAAATGTTCTTAAGATTTAGATCTCTCTGGGCGAAATAGTATCGGCTCTTCCAATGGAAAGTGACACCTTTATTTGGAACAAAGACTAACGTAAACAGTAATATATATATATATATATATATATATATATATATATATATATATATATATATATATATATATATATATATATAAACAGGAGGAGGAACAATAACAAACGAACAAGAACTGTAACGGCGAGATGAACAAAATGGAAACAAAACAGCAAGAAAATGGAAAGTAAAATGCCAACACGTAACTGCAACAATGGCAGCGTTAACAGATACAAACGGTAATAGAAATACTACAGTATTGAGTTCAGATTCATGTTCTACTGTTAGGTTGCAAGCTGGTAGCTACTTGCCTTCGTCTATAGTCAGGCTGTATTGCTGTCGAATTGGCAAGTTTCCCAAAATGTTTGACCATTGAACGAAACTATCCGAATCTAGCCGATCAGATTCAGTCGTCTTACAACTTCCATGCAGTGTGGCGGTGACACGAACACATGTGCTATAATAGCAGCGCAATTATTTCGTCACGCCCGTCTCTCGGGTTTGGAAAACTGATTTACGATCCGTTAAAATCCTGCACGTGACGTGTGTAATGCTTTTCAATTATACATTACAAGTGTAACATTTTAACTTTGAAATTGGTATTTTTTTTGTTCCTTAGGCAGAGCTAAAGCTTGAAAGAAACTAGTTACTGCAGACCACACTGCTTATTTTTCCTTCCACTCCTTTATTCGGTACTTAAGTCTCTATGGAAGAAAATATTCATCCTGCGGGTTCTACCAGTGTATAACCTTGTAGCAAACAAGCAAGAAGCAAACAGTGGTAGGTTCAAATGTAGGGTTATTCGAAACCCATTTCATTGATTCGCCTCTACCTGTCGTCAAGCATTTCTTTGCAGTCCACAACTACAACATCTATTCAACACGAGCCAACAACCTTGACCATTAGCATCAAGTTTTTGCAAGGGCAAATGGAATAAACTATTTATAGTACAATTATATATTGAGATAAAGTTACATGTTCATACATAACATACATCTCCCTTACAAGGGAGGTAACCAAAATCATATCCACTCCCACCCATTTCATCTTCACATACTCCACTCCAATTCACTACCCTTCCCTCCGTCTTTGCAATGTACATACATGCATATACAAAGGGGTTCTCCCCCCTTACAAGGGAGGTAGACAAAGTCAAATCAACTTCCACCTATTTCATCCCCACATACTCCACTCCCATTCACCACCCCTCCCTCCCTGTTTTCTTGGCCCCTTCTGGATGACAACGGGTCATCCTTGCATCTCGCCCACTGCCCCCCTGGGCCAGAAGCATTGTAGCAAGACTACACATCCACAGCAAGGCACTTTCATTTAACCAGCGACCCCTCCCCCCACCTCCCCTGCACAGAAAACTGGGAGGAATCCCTTCAGGCTGTGTCAAAATATTAAAATGTCTTTGCAACGTACAATGTTTATAAAAACGTACAATGTTTATAAAACTGAAGCAAGCTTTTCAGCCTAACTCCTACAAAAAATCCTTATCTTGAAGTAATGACAACTACCCAAAAGTTCCCATGATCTCATCAAAACTTTGGATTATCACCAAGGTGCAGATTCCATCTCCACCCACAATCAACTGATGTTTACTCCCCTTGTAGTACTAAGCCAGTAACAGTTCATAGGTGAAGGTAATTCAAGGACCATTGTCAACCACTGCAGGGCCGTTTCTTCAGTGAAACTTGCAGCAGCTACCTTTACATTTTTACACACACCCCACCCCCCACCCACACACACATTAATCCCCCCCACCCCCCCACCCCCACACAAAATGTCCTAGTTCAACAACTTCACATTTCTTCAGTTTCCACTGGCATTTACTAATTAGTTATATTTTATATACATATTTTAGAAAAGCAATGGTACATGGCAACAGAAGACATTACATACACCGCTTGACGAGCCTTACCGACTCGAATGGGGAGGGGGAGGGGGTCTAAACACCAGAAGTAAGGAGAGTGTCTACAGCGGAGCCATAGGATATTGGTGCTGCTGCTGCTGGTCCGTCCACTACGGCACTACGGCAGAACCAACAATAGTAGAACCAACAATAGTAGTACCAACAATAGTAGAACCAACAATAGTAGAACCAACAATAGTAGAACCAACAATAGTAGAACCAACAATAGTAGAAACAACAATAGTAGAAACTACAATAGTAGAAACAACAATAGTAAAACAACAATAGTACAAAAAACAATAGTACAAAAAACAATAGTACAAAAAACAATAGAAAAAATAGAAAAAATAGAAAAACAATAGTAGAAAAACATAGAAAATAGAAAAATAAATAAAATAAACAATAGTAGAAAAAACAATAGAAACAAACTAGAAAAAAATAATAGAAAAAATAGAAAAAACAATAGAAAAAACAATAGAAAAATAATAGAAAAAACAATAGAAAAACAGTAGAAAAAACAATAGAAAAAATAGAAAAAACAATAGTAAAAAAAATCCTTAGTTGGAAAAACAAGTTGAAAAAATAGTAGAAAAAACAATAGTAGACAAAAAATAGTAGAAAAAACAATAATTGAAAAAACAATAGTAGAAAAACAATAGTAGAAACAACAATACTAGAAACAACAATAGTAGAAACAACAATAGTAGAAACAATAGTAGAAACAACAATAGTAGAAACAACAATAGTACAAAAAACAATAGTACAAAACACAATAGTACAAAACACAATAGTACAAAAAACAATAGTACAAAATAACAATAGTACAAAAAACAATAGTACAAAAACAATAGTACAAAAAACAATAGTAGAAAAAACAATAGTAGGAAAATATATAATAGAAAATAGGAGAAAAACCAATAGTAGAAAAAAACAATAGAAAAAAAAACAATGGAAAAAACAATAGAAAAAATAGAATAAAAAAAATATTATAAACAATAGTAGAAAAAACATTAGTAGAAATAATAACAATAGAAAAAACAAGAAAAAACAATAGAAAAAATAATAGTAGAAAAATCATTAGTTGAAAAAACAATAGTAGAAAAAATAAATAGAAAAAAACACACTTTTACACACACATGCACAGACAAACACACGTAAAACACATGCACAGGTACACACGTACACGGACACGTAAAAACACACATGTCCAAACAGACATGTACACATACACATGTGCATACACATATACACACACACATGTCCAAAAACATATGTACACATACACACACATACACATATACATATACACATACGCGCCACATTGAAGTTAGGTAATCTGAGAGGGAGGGGAGGAAATAAGGATGACTAATTTGTGTGGGCCAGTGGTTCTCAACCTGGGGCCCCCAAAGGAACCAAGGGGCCCCCCAGAGGAGCCACGGGAGCTCCCTGAGGTGCTGCAGGGCTTCCATAGGATCGGCGGGGCGCCCCCAGGAGGATCGGCGGGGCGCTCCCAGCAGAAGGAGCGGCGGGGCGCCCCCAGCAGGAGGAGCGGCGGGGCGCCCCCGGCAGGAGGAGCGGCGGGGCGCCCCCGGCAGGAGGAGCGGCGGGGCGCCTCCGGCAGGAGGAGCGGCGGGGCACCCCCAGCAGGAGGAGCGGCGGGGCGCCCCCAGCTGGAGGAGCGGCGGGGCGCCCCCAGCAGGAGGAGCGGCGGGGGCCCCCAGAGGAGCCATCCCATGAATTCAAGGGGACCCATGGCCTGTCGTTACAAATTATACATTTCGATAAAATGTAGTCTACGCTTCTTCGCCGTTTCGTCTCTTGGCATCGTATTGATAGTCGATATTGTATGGCCAGTCAGCCTTTCGAAAGTGTCCCCTAAACACCGTCACCACTGAGGTCATTTCAGAATCATTTTGAAAGAGAAATGCATCTGAAAGTTCCTGTGATCAGACTTTGCACCGTTTTTAACGAAATTATTATATCATGAGAAGTAATGCCGCATGAACGCCTCTCAATCTTCATCGGATATGATATCGTCCGAACACTCCAATTTGTCAAACATATCGTCGCTGTATTCGAATTGTTTATCGTTCTCTAGAGTTGATTTGAAGGCGATCCTCTTCCTTTGGAACTTGTGTATAGATGTTTTCACCTGGTCCTGATATCAGCGTACAACCCAGGGAACGTTTTACTGTGCTCGTCCCTTAGTCTAGCTGCCAACACCTTATCTTCTTGGAACGTCTTCTTCGTTATACCCTTGGTAGCCATTAGTCATTTCCATAGGTGCTTCTGTCTACGCCTCTGTCTACGCTTCTTCGCCGTTTCGTCTTTTGGTATCGGCCTCGTCGTTATGGCTTCGCCATGGGCGCTTGGACTGCTTCGCGAGAGGGCGCTTTACGCCCTGCCCTTTGCTCGCGGCCAATCAATTGTCTCCGTTGCCGTGACGTCAGCGTTCTTGGCCAATCAGTCGTCTGCGTTGCCGTGACGTCACCACTCTCGGCCAATCAGTTGTCCCCGTTGCCGTGACGTCACCTTGTATCGGTAGTCGATATCAAGGTCTAAGTAAACAGGTCTAATCGCTGGATGAGTTCTGCGCAGCTTCTGACGTCAATTGGATGCGTCCGTTTTCTCTTTGTGGAACATCGAAGAAAACTGTGAAACGCTAAGGAAGACTGGAATTATTATATTCCCCCCCTCCCATTATCTCTCTCTAGCTCATTGCTATTATCAGTGTGTATTTACCTAGTTGTATTTTATGGGAAGGGGAGCTATGCTCGTGAAGTCCCGTATTCATATCTCATTTTATCTAAACTGTTTTGAAATTCATGTATTGTTTCTACTTTCCATTGTGTTGTTCTTATCTATATTTTAACCTTAATGCTTTTACTGATATTTTCGATTTCCCCTGTGTCGTTAGCAGACCTCTTGTTTATATTTTTCTGCTGTCAGGGGGAGCTCGTTCGTCTCCCTCCTCATTTCCTTCCATTTCCCTCCCCTTCTCCCCTTTCTACACCATGAGCTTTCCCCTTCCCTACTAATACAAAAAGTTATTTCCTCGTAGTTGAAATTCACGAAAACTGCGGGTTTTTTTCCGGCGTTCCAATCTTCGCCGTCAAACCGACGATTGTGTGGGTTTGTGTTATATACCTGTCGCTGCTGGGACTCATAAAAAAAATTGTGATGCATTAGTATGTGCGCGTGGCCAAAAGGGATTTAAGAAATGCAATAGTAGTACCAAACCTCACATATGCAATTGAAACATGGCTTTGGAATAAGAGTCAGGTGTAGAGTGCATGCAGTGGAAATGAGTTAAGTGAGAAGTGCTTGTGGTGTAAGTAGAATGGATAGAATGAGTAATAAAAGTGTGCATGAGATTTTTCCAATGGGTCTCAAAGGCGAGGGGAAGAAATGTTGTGGTTGAAGACAAGGTCTTTTTTTTTATATACAACCTTGGTTGAAGAGATAGAGATCGACGTTAAAGTGGTTTGGCCAAATGGAGTGAATGGAAGAGAGTAGGATGACCAAGAGGGTGTATGTGAGATAGAGGGGGGGGGATGTTAAAGGGTGACCTCCAGTAAAACGATGGAGGGATAGGGTGCAGGAGTAT
Organism: Oratosquilla oratoria; assembly: GCF_046742065.1. Lineage (NCBI taxonomy): Eukaryota > Metazoa > Arthropoda > Malacostraca > Stomatopoda > Squillidae > Oratosquilla > Oratosquilla oratoria. The sequence continues at coordinate 375,833 of NW_027467730.1, forward strand.
GTCAGTGACTGAGAGGTGTGAAAGATCATTGAGAGATCTTGAGCAGGCAAGGAGAGTGTGTTTGGATAGAGATGGAAGCTCTTCTGCCATGGTCATCTCATTGTGGGAGCTCCTGGGAGCAGGCGTCAAAGATGATGATAATGATTAGTGTGTGCTTGTACGTAAACATTCTCTCTCTCTTTCTCTCTCGCACACATACAATGGAATATCAAAACCGAAATGACAGGTAATAACTTTTATTTGACTACAAAGGATTACAAAGGCGGAGCATGCCAACAGGAGACCTTTTGGTCCATATCTAGGTCGGATGCGAAAAAAATCATAATAAATTGATAAATAAAAACTATAATAATGTAAATAACAAATAAGATACATAAATAAATGCTATAGTTAGATGATAAACAAACAGGTAAATAGTAAATAATAATGAATTGAAATATAACTGATAATAAATGAAAATCAAAACAGACAAATGATAACAAAACAAAAACAAATGATATGAAATAAAGTATAATCATTACAGCATCTTGCTTAGGTGTTTATCTAAACAATTCTTAAAGCTTCAAACTGAACTACATTGCACTACCTCAGCAAGAAATTTATTCCATTCATTAACTACATGGTTGGCAAAGTTGTTTCTACCTACTTCCAAATTGAATCTATTTCCGGAGTTTGAGACCATTATTTCTTGTCTGATTCTCAGTGTGAAAATTGTCACTTTTGATGTTGTCAATTCCCTTTAGAATGTTGAAGACCTGTATGAAGTCACCTCTGAGTCTACGCTTTTTTAGGGAAAACAGATTTATATGTTTTAGTCGATTTTCGTATGATTTATTTTTTATAATTGGAATCAGTTTTGTGGCTCACCGTTGTACTTTTTCCAGTCTGTCAATGTTTTTAATGAGATTCGGTGACCATATGGAAACAGCATATTCCAAATGTGGACGAACTAACAATTTATATAGCTTGTTAATGAATGATGGACTTTTGAAATCAAAAGATCGTGCAATCAGTCCTAGAATCTTATTTGCTTTCTCAGAGGCTGAAATACAGTACACTGCTTGGATAGATAGATAGACTTTATTTGGCAATGAATCAATGTACATGAAGTGCAAATAATGACGAGAACACCTAGTTCGAAATAATAAATGTAAATTGCCGAGATAACACAAAAAGCATGTACCCTTATTTCCATTGTGGTCCTCATCAGGTTATTATTCTACACTAAGTCACACGGACAACATACATAGGAGGTTGAGGGGACCAGAGACACTCATGAGTAATACCAGTCAGTACACATATGACACATAAACATTGTTATAGTTTTGCTAATATTACTGAAATGTTTGTACACATAGGAACATTGAGTCCAAAAATTTGAGCACCATCCAAAAGGAACATTGCATTAAGCAAAGGAACAACAAAATAATGTTAAACTGTAACAAAACAGTATGAGTGAGTACTATATTGGGGTAGTATCATTAATAATATACTGCATGAGTAATACCAGTCAGTACATATATGACACAAACATTGTTATAGTTTTGCTAATATTACTGAAATGTTTGTACACATAGGAACATTGAGTCCAAAAATTTGAGCACCATCCAAAAGGAACATCGCATTAACTGCAAAGGAACAACAAAATAATGTTAAACTGTAACAAAACAATATGAGTGAGTACTATATTGGGATAGTACCATTAATAATATACTGCATGAGTAATACCAGTCAGTACACATATGACACATAAACATTGTTATAGTTTTGCTAATATTACTGAAATGTTTGTACACATAGGAACATAGAGTCCAAAAATTTGAGCACCATCCAAAAGGAACATTGCATTAACTGCAAAGGAACAACAAAATAATGTTAAACTGTAACAAAACAATATGAGTGAGTACTATATTGGGATAGTACCATTAATAATATACTGCATGAGTAATACCAGTCAGTACACATATGACACAAACATTGTTATAGTTTGGCTAATATTACTGAAATGTTTGTACACATAGGAACACTGAGTCCAAAAATTTGAGCACCATCCAAAAGGAACATTGCATTAAGCAAAGGAACAACAAAATAATGTTAAACTGTACGAGTGAGTACTATATTGGGGTAGTACCATTAATAATATACTGCATGAGTAATACCAGTCAATACACACATGACACAAACATTGTTATAGTTTTGCTAATATTACTGAAATGTTTGTACACATAGGAACATTGAGTCCAAAAATTAGAGCACCATCCAAAAGGAACATTGCATTAAGCAAAGGAACAACAAAATAATGTTAAACTGTAACAAAACAGTATGAGTGAGTACTATATCGGGGTAGTACCATTAATGATATACTGCATTTTTCTACATCTGTATCAACATGTATGAGTGAGTACTATATCAGAGTAGGACCATTAATAATATACTACAATATTCTACATCTGTAACAACATGTAGTTATAGTGAATCCATCTAGAAGTTTTTCCATTTAAAACAACTCTGTTTTCCATCATTCAACCAATTTCTAGTCCTACATTCATTTTTTGTCCATTTGTTTGGGTTAACTCAATGCACAAACTATCATATGCATCCTGTTTCACTTTCTCTAAAACACTAGTTTAGAATATTTCCTTTTTTCACTCTTGTGAAGCCTTAGATTTCTATTTAGGTTACGCATTCTAAAAAACATGCGTGTCCTTACAAAAAAATGAATAACCTCTTGAGGCAATGTCACATATGTACAGATTTGCGCTGTTAATTTCTCTGTGGAGTTTGTTCCTGGTGTTAGTGATTTCTGGCCATGGTAACATAAGAACATGTGTTCCATTTTCTCAAGATCACACAAAAAACTCTCACTTGGTGTCATTAAACCACCAGACTTCCAACTAGCTATAGCATTCCATGAATTATTGTGTGATGTTACATGTGATCCAAGAAATTCATATTGTGGAAATTTGAAAGCAATGTATCCACCAAAATAGCACAATCCTTCTTTTTTCATTTCACTTCCCAAATATAAAAATGGAATGCTATCATCAGGAAAATCTAGATTTTTTCTCTCAGAAATGTATGGATCATCAATATCATCAATATGCAAGTTAGTTAATATCATTGCTGATAAGCTTAATTCATTTTGCAATGAATCAGTCACACTATTCTCCTGATCAGAATTGCTTATGTCTTTGGTGAATGAATCACTCATCATGGGTACATTATTTTCAGGTATTACGTTGTACTTGCTCCCCATCAATTTGCTATCTTTGCCAAGAAGATGGGCTCTTATTCTATATTTGAAAGCAAGAGGTGATGGATGATCATATGTAGAACCCATTTGCCTGATGTAGCCAAAGAAATGTTCCAGCCCATCTTGGTTTAGCCTGTATGTCAGTATGTATGTAAGACCATACTTTTCTTTGACCATTTCATATAAGTTCTGCAAAGACTGAGATGAGACAACTAGACCTCTCTGAAATTGATAAAGGTGATTTCTTCCAGTGATTTTGATACTCTTTGCAATGGTGATCATTTCCTCCAGTACACTGTCTTGATGAGCAAGTTGAATACCATAAGCATTCCTAGAGGGCTTCCTATCATAAAGAAGTCTAGAGTTCATGACATCAAACCATGCATCTACAATTGAAATAAATTTGCTTGTCTCTTTCCAGTCTTTACTTTTCAGAAGCCCTTTACCTCCGAAATACTGTATGGTCTTTGCTGTTGTCTCAGATAAAAGTTGTGTTGCAAGCTTGACGTTCATTCTTTTTACACCCTGTACAGTGATGTGCCTTTCAGATAATTTATGAGCTGTTTTCAAATCACTGATACTTTTAAATATTATTTCCTTGACACAATCACTGGTAACACAGCTTCCATTTGCCAATGTGAAACCAGAATCTAAAAAATTGTTTCTTATTAATTTGACAAGATGAGGTGCATCAGCAAAGACATGGACATTCCGATTAGGGGCAGCTGGATTACAAAAAGAGGAGTTGTCCATACAAATACCTAAATCCTTCCATAACCTTATGTTTGTTGGACTAAGGTCACTGACCATTGCTAAAACAATGAAACCAGCCGCTTCTATATTCTGTATGATATCAAACAAAATTTCTTTGGTTAGACGGCAATCAAAATCATAATAGACAAGCTGCTTCCATTGTTTCACAAGGCCGCGAATCATGACACACATGGCTCTATTCTTAGGATCTATTAATGTATCTGTTTTCTTGTCAAATACCCACTCATATGCAACACTACATTCATCAAAGGACAAAACACATAGTCTGTCCTCTTCACGCATGTCCTTAGCCTCATGCTCTAGTAAATGAAACACTGCCTTCAAAATCCCAGGTTCTGTGTTAAATTTTGATGCCCATCTATTTAGTGTTGTTACAGATGGTAAGGGCAACTGCCACACTTCTTTGAGATACTTATAGGCTTTTGGGCTTAAATTTCTTAATGCAATGGACTTACTAATATCATCATCACTCCAACGTCTAATACAAGTTCCATTTAACAGATGCTCTACTTGAGATGGTGAAAAAAACTTACTAAGGTTATATTTAACCTTAGTATAAACATTTGTCACTTCTCCTCTGAGCACAATTCTTTCCTTACTCCATTCTTCCTTTTCTTTTAGCAATGCATCCCTCTCTTTCTTCACAGCCTCTAACTCTTGTTGCACAGCAATGATGTCACATAACTTTCCCAAGAGATCCTTGCCCTGAGATGACACTGGCTGGGCAGCAACTGCGTTGTTGGGGTTGCCTGCAAATTAACAATCATTAGGCACCATATACAGTCTCTCTCTCTCTCTGCCATCTAGCTAGCTATGTCTAAATTTCATAGTATTTGTACTGTGACATGTATTTCATCTCTATTAGTAATCATATTGCATTGTCAGGATCATCTGTAAAAAATATATATATATGGAGAGAGTGAGTGGTTTGAAGTAAAGGTGGGACTTCGTCAAGGATGCGTAATGTCGCCCTGGCTGTTCAACTTATACATGGATGGGGTGGTGCGAGAGGTGAATGCTAGGGTAGTGGGTCAGGGATTGGAGATGGTTAAAGAAAATGGAGAAAAGTGGGAGGTGAGCCAGCTGTTGTTTGCGGACGACACTGTGCTTGTGGCAGGGTCGGAGGAGGGATTGAGGAAGCTGGTGGCAGAGTTTGGGAGAGTATGTGATAGAAGAAAGCTAAAGATAAATATGGGTAAAAGTAAGGTGATGAGATGTACAAGGGGTGAAAGTGGCAGTAGACTGGAAGTGAACATTAAGGGAGAGCGACTGGAAGAAGTGGATAGTTTTAGATACTTGGGTGCAAGTGTAGCAGGAAAAGGTGGAGTGAAGGTGGAGGTAGAATGTTGATTGAGAGAAGTGAGTAAATGCCTTGGTGAATTAAAGAGTGTAATGAGGAATAGACATTTAGGAATGGATGCGAAGAGGAGACTGTATGAAGGAGTGATTGTGCCAACAGCACTGTATGGGGCAGAAACGTGGAACATAAGAGAAGAAGAGAGAAGGAGTTTGAATGTGTTTGAGATGAGGTGTCTGAGAAGTATGGTGGGGGTTACTAGGCTGGATAGAGTGAGAAATGAGGAGGTGAGGAGGAGAACAGGGGTGAAAAAGGAGCTGGGAGATAGGGTTGATGAAAGAATATTAGGATGGTTTGGACACATGGAAAGAATGAGTGAAGAAAGACTAGTAAAAGAGGTATGGAAGGCAGATGTGGAGGGAGTGAAAATGAGGGGACGTCCTAGGATGAGGTGGATGGATGAGGTGAAGGGGGCTTTGGGGAAGAGGGGAATGTCTGTTGAGGAAGGAAGGGAGAGGACGGAAGACAGAGGTGAGTGGAGAATGGTTGTATATGGATGATGTTGTGATTGCATGAGGAGGAATGGGCAGGGGGGTGGGGGGTGAGGTAGTATGTGTGAGTAAATTTTGACGCAGCCCGAAGGGATTTCTCCCCGTCTTCTCCTTATATGCAAGGGGGGACGGAGAGGGGGGGTTGCCGATTAAATGAAGCAGCCTTGCTGTGGATGTGCTGTGTCTTGCGACACTGCTTCTGACCCAGGGCGGTGGGCAAGGTGCAGGGATGACCCGTCATCCAGGAGGTGCTCAGATGAGAGGGAGGGTGGGAGGGGTGTGGAGTGTATTTAGGGATGAAATGGGTGGGAGTGTTTTTATGCCTTTCCCTTTTTGGCTACCTCTCTTGAAAGGGGGGAAAAACCTTGGTATATGTATGTATGTATGTTAACCCACTATCTGCCACGGTCATTCTTACTTAACCTTCCTGGCTCTCTCCACCTCTCTCTCTCTCTCTCTCTCTGTATTAGTAATCATATTGTATATCATAATTCATAACATATCATATTGTATATAATAAATACTAACATATAATGTATATTATAAATACTAACATGATGAGTTTACCAAATAACACAAGACATACCTTGAATTGGCATTGCTTGCAATGACTGCCTTGCTTCAGTTTCAGGGAGAAGTTCCAGCCTGCCAGGTTCGTTCTCCTTGTTGTGGGACACAGCAGTTGCACTGTCAGGATCATCTGTAAAAAATATATTTCAACCCTCTATCTGCCACAGTCAATCTTACTTAACCGTCCTGACTCTCCACCTCTCTCTCTCTTTCTCTGTATTAGTAATCATATTATATATCATAATTACTAACATATCATATTGTATATAATAAATACTAACATGTAATGTTTATCATAAATACTAACATGTAATGTTTATCATAAATACTAACTTGATGAGTTTACCAAATGATACAAGACATACCTTGAATTGGCATTGCTTGCAATGACTGCCTTGCTTCAGTTTCCGGGAAAAGTTCTAGCCTACTAGGTTCGTTCTCCTTGTTGTGGGACACAGCAGTTGCATTGTCAGGATCATCTGTAAAAAATATATATATTGTTAACCCTCCATCTGCCACGGTCATTCTTACTCAGTGCTTCCACATCAAAAATTTTTGTTACCCTAGACAGTTGTGTCAATTACCCTAAGTTATAACTTTAATATATATATATATATATATATATATATATATATATATATATGTATATGTGTGTGTGTGTGTGTGTGTGCATGCATGCGTGTATACATATGAGAGAGAAATGGTTGGGGAAGGGCAAATGAAGATGTGTTGGGAATAGATATCTCTCTCATTTGTCCGAAATAGTTTTTAAATATATACATGTATATATGTAAATATATATATATATATATATATATATAATTATATTATTATCACATTCTTTTGCTGGCAAATAATAGAACTGCATATGTAAAGATCTAGGTATTTCTATAAAAATAACAAGTAAAATACTGAGCGTAATCCAGAAAATAAAGACAGAACTCCTGCTTCCAAATAGGTGCAACATGCTATTCTATGAAGTACTGGAGCTAGGTTCTCCCTTTAGAGCAGCAGATTCTTTGCAAGTAGCACTGCTTTTCATATTTCTAACAGCTTTAAGTAAACTTTCGTCAATAATTAAGGTATTTGTTTTTGCATTGTTGTTCTTCATGTGGTAAATTGCGTGCATGAGCCCACAGATTGTTTCATTTTTCAGACTGTTCCTCTAGGATGTTTTGGTTAAATTTAGTTTGCTAAAAAACCTTTCAACAGATGCATTTGAAAAGGGCAGCGACAGTAAATTACTGATCACATTTTTTAGATTGGGAAAGCATATAATTCCAGCTGCATTTCTTTTGCTGAAAACAGTGGCGGCACCAGGGTGGGGGGGGGGCTTTAGCCCCCCCAAAATGTGGCCAGCCCCCCCAACTGAAATGAGCAAATTGAAAATTGAAAACGCTCATTGAAATAATTTTATTAAGTGGAATTTTTAATTGCCAGGGCTAAAGATTTGTAAGCCATCAGTGCTAGCCCTACCATTAACCCCCTCCCCTTTGAAATGAGGATAATATATGTGTATTATCATATTACTATTAGCCCCCCAAAAATTTGCTCAGCCCCCCCCAACTAAAAATTCCTGGCACTGCCGCTGGTTGAAAACCATGTTAAAAGGCCAAGGAGCTACTGGACAGAACATTATCATACCTGTCCATCACATATAATCGTTATTTTAAATATCAATGTCGAAAAAATAAAATATTCTAGATTGGTTGTTCTAAAGGAATGTGAATGTGTCTGATTGACCTAGATTCTCTATTTGTACCCCAAAATTTGCCCAATTACCCTGAAAGAAACATTACCCTAAACTCTACCCCAGCACAAGATCTAAATTTATTTATATCTTGCCCCAGCATAGGCTTGATTACCCTAAAATAGGGTAATTACCCTAAAAGTGGAAGCACTGTTTTTACTTAACTTTCCTGGCTCTGTAGATACGGTTTGCAAGGAAACACATGGGAGAAATAAGGGAAAAATGCAAGGGTAGTTTTGTCCTTTTAAGCCATGAAAATAATTACTAGAGCCCAGCACAAAATTACAGCCAAAGATGTCGGCATTGATGTAGTATATTTGACCAGCATTGTAAGAGTTGTCACACACACACACACAAACTAAGATTTATACTGTCCTCTCTCTCTCTCTCGTGCCAACATGATGATAATAATAACAATAGTGTTGAACTGCAATTTATTTGGCACTTATGAGAGCACCGAATATGACGAACTGCTATAACGGTCAATTTCCATGTTCGTGCTCTCGGTATTTCAAATCCCTCAAACCTCTCAACCCCCCCTCTTCCTCTCTCTCTCTCTGGTCTATATACAACCATTTGATTATCCATACACTAGGTAGTGGTAATTATTATCTTCTTACCTTCGAGTTTTGGTATCCTTCGTGTTGGAAGAGCATCATACTTCAAGACTTTGCGACGCTTAGGCACTGGTAGATCGAGAAGCTCGTATTTGAGTTGCCTTTTATAATCAGGGGATCCAAAATGAAGACTGCAGAGTCGTGCATTTTGAACATTAATAGTGTTCTTGTTTCCACACAGCTCAATCCATCTTTCACACACCTTCTTATTTGCAGGGAAACGATGAAAATGAACATTTGGCTTATTATCTCTTTGGTTTGAGCCACAACCCTTTATGGCACAATTAGCCATATTGTCAAGACCTATATATACCGGTATATATATAGATTTAAATTGCCAGAATATAACCAATTGCGTGGAGCGGTGCGAGCGGAGGCTACAACCTATTTGATGAACGTTTCAATTACAACTAACAGCGATGGTACGAACGAACCCCACTGTGCGCATCCAATTGACGTCATGGACACCCTGCGCCAACACCTTCGAAATTAGTGGTTAGACCTGTTTACTTAGACCTTGGTCGATATTGTACAGCCAATCACCCTTACGAAAGTGTCCCCCATACACCGTCACCACTGAGGTCATTTCAGAATCATTTTGAAAACGTTATACATATATATATATATATATATATATATATATATATATATATATATACATATATATATATATATATATATATATATATATATATATATATATATATATATATATATATATATATATATACACATATATAATTAAACTAACTAACCAGTCCCTCCGTCCTAATGGGTACTTTTTTTTTTTTACTCTAATGGGACCTTTCGCAGTGAGAGATTTGATACCAGACACCGCCAGATTTTGTAATTCTTGCCGAAAAATAATTACTTTTTGGGGCAAGTATTATAGACTTACAGAGGTATATCGTTGCACATTATTGTGTCTAAAATTCAAGTCAATTAATTTCATGATTGCAAACGGCATATAGCATTGTTTGAGCCTCTATTTATAATTACAGATGATATTCGTAAAACAGCCTATAATTGTATCAAGCCAAGCAATTTGTCATTTTCTACCGACTTCAATGGACATATACTGATATATACTTTCAATTGAATGCACCAAGCAATACTCATATCTATGTAATGTATAGAAAATATATTTTTGTATAGAAGACTTTTTTCCGGTACGATTACTAAAGCCCCGTCCACACGTACCATCACGCATCAGCGATTTGATGCAGTAGTCGCGTTGATACTTTAACACTAGCGTCCGGACGAACTGCACCACTGCGAATACCTTACGCGAACAACCAGATCTCAGTCATCATTTGGCTTTCACGGTAAGAGGATGTCTGCCGACGCTCTACTCATTTAATCATTAAACCACCACAGCTTTGGAGTGTATACATTTTTCGTGCCAACACCAGACTTCTTTGATGCATTGAGGGCAGTCATTTTCCTGTGAAACTGTGTTTTCAGGGTATAAAGTTTTTTGGTAATGTCTTCATTCCGCACATTACATTTTGTTAAAGAAAAGAAGTCAGCTTTCGATGTTTGTACTTTTTATATTTCTCATCTTATATTCTTTGCACTTGATATTCCAAATGGCTGGGTACTGCTTTAGTAGCTTAATGTAATGTAAGATAATAGTCTTCGTCCACTCGAAAGGCTTTGCGGAAGTTGCTTGTGCCATTGTATGAAACTAGAAGAGCGAAGCAGAGCGCGTGCTTCCCTACCTTTTAACTGTTGACACACTGCGCAGCGCTGCGACGTTTTTCAAATCATCGCTTCAATACATCGCGCATCAAATAATCGTACGTCCGCCACCACTGTTGTTATATTTTATCTCACTGATTATCTTCATATACAGGACGTGACAGTGATATCCATTATTTTTCGACACTCTTAAATAAATTCCACAAACCGAAATCGACATCCTCTAATTTTTACTGCTTACACTTACTTCAGTAAAAATAATTACCTATTTTTAGTTTTATCTTATAATTAGATTAACAAAGCCTTATTACACACCAGTAAGTAAAAATTATAACATTAAGAGTCATGTTTTAAATTTTGAATACACTTATGCAGCAATTTATGTCGTATTTTTTTCTTAATATCGGTTTCCAAATTAGCTAAGTCACCCCTTTGCCCCGTGAATTCCCACACAATTGAAAATTCTAGCGCTAATAGGAAACTACGAGCCTGACTGCGAAAGGTCCCATTGGCGCACCTCCACCCAAGATCTAAGAATATAAGGTCTAACCACTTCCGACCGAATTTCGAGGGAGTTGGCGCAGCGGGCCCGTGAACGTCACCTGGCTGTTCAAAGTGGGGTTAGCGGGTCCTATAGCTGTCAGTTGAAGCTGGTCCGTCGTTCGAAAATGACGTCGCCTTCGCTCGCAACGCTCCACGCAATTAGTTATATTCTGACAAATATTATATAAATATATATAAATATATATAAAATATTATAGTTCCTGTCTATATATATGAATATATAATATATATGATATATACATACATACATATACCAAGGCTTTTTCCCCCTTCCAAGGGAGGTAGCCAAAAAGGGAAAGGCATAAAAACACTCCCACCCATTTCATCCCTACACACACTCCACACCCCTCCCACCCTCCCTCTCATCTGAGCACCTCCCGGATGACGGGCCATCCCTGCACCCTGCCCACCGCCCTGGGTCAGAAGCAGTGTCGCAAGACACAGCACATCCACAGCAAGGCCGCTTCATTTAATCGGCGACCCCCCCTCTCCGTCCCCCCTTGCATATAAGGAGAGGACGGGGAGAAAATCCCTTCGGGCTGCGTCAAAATTTACTCACACATACTACCCCACCCCCCACCCCCCTGCCCATTCCTCCTCATGCAATCACATCATCCATATACAACCATTCTCCACTCACCTCTGTCTTCCGTCCTCTCCCTTCCTTCCTCAACAGACATTCCCCTCTTCCCCAAAGCCCCCTTCACCCCATCCATCCACCTCATCCTAGGACGTCCCCTCATGTTCACTCCCTCCACATCTGCCTTCCATACCTCTTTTACTAGTCTTTCTTCACTCATTCTTTCCATGTGTCCAAACCATCCTAATATTCTTTCATCAACCCTATCTCCCAGCTCCTTTTTCACCCCTGTTCTCCTCCTCACCTCCTCATTTCTCACTCTATCCAGCCTAGTAACCCCCACCATACTTCTCAGACACCTCATCTCAAACACATTCAAACTCCTTCTCTCTTCTTCTCTTATGTTCCACGTTTCTGCCCCATACAGTGCTGTTGGCATAATCACTCCTTCATACAGTCTCCTCTTCGCATCCATTCCCAATTGTCTATTCCTCATTACACTCTTTAATCCACCAAGGCATTTACTCGCTTCTCTCAATCTACATTCTACCTCCACCTTCACTCCACCTTTTCCTGCTACACTTGCACCCAAGTATCTAAAACTATCCACTTCCTCCAGTCGCTCTCCCTTAATGTTCACTTCCAGTCTACTGCCACCTTCACCCCTTGTACATCTCATCACCTTACTTTTACCCACATTTATCTTTAGCTTTCTTCTATCACATACTCTCCCAAACTCTGCCACCAACTTCCTCAATCCCTCCTCTGACCCTGCCACAAGCGCAGTGTCGTCCGCAAACAACAGCTGGCTCACCTCCCACTTTTCTCCATTTTCTTTAACCATCTCCAATCCCTGACCCACTACCCTAGCATTCACCTCTCGCACCACCCCATCCATGTATAAGTTGAACAGCCAGGGCGACATAACGCATCCTTGACGAAGTCCCACCTTTACCTCAAACCACTCACTCTCTCCATTTCTAATCCTGACACAAGCTCTACTACTCTCATAAAAACTCTTGACAGCTCCTAGAAGCTTTCCTCCTATCCCATATATCTGCATAACCTCCCACAGTGGCTTTCTGTCTACCCTATCATAAGCCTTTTCCAGATCCATAAAAGCCCAAAAAACATCCTTCCCCTTTCCTATAGCTTTCTCACATATCTGTCTTACCACAAAGATCTGATCTACACAACCTCTACCTGTCCTAAATCCACACTGTTCCTCACCAATTACTCCTTCTGTTCCTCTCCTAATCCTCTCAATTAAGATCCTCCCATAAGCCTTCCCTACTACACTTAACAGGCTAATCCCTCTGAAACTACTACATTCACACTTGTCCCCTTTTCCCTTGTAAAGAGGAACTATACAGGCACTTCTCCAGTCCTCCGGTACTCTACCCTCTCTCCAGCAAACATTAAATAACCTCACCAACCAGTCCACCATCACTGAACCTCCCTTTTTCAGACATTCTGCATGGCATCCATCCAGACCAGGTGCCTTACCTGCTTTCATCATCTTTACAACTGCCTTCACCTCATCCTTCCTTATTTCTCCTCCATTCTCCTCACTCATCACTCTCATTTTCTTCGCATTTCCCACTGCAGCTATCTTTCCTTCCCTATCCTCCTTCACATTTAGCAACTCCCTAAAATATTCTGCCCATCTTCCCCTTACTGCCATCTCTTCCATTATCATCTCTCCATCTGTACCTTTTACCTTTTCTTCTCTACTTGATTCGCCTCCTCTTCCTCTCTTTATTTCTTTCCAAAACATCTTTTTATTACTTTCAAAATTTTCTGTCATACTCCTACCCCATTTCACATCTGCTCTCCTCTTTGCCTCCTTTACCTTTTGCTTTACTTCTCTTTTCTTTTCTTTGTACGTCTCATATGACTCCCCCGTCCTCTTTTGTAACCAATCTGTGAATGCTCGCTTCTTCTCTTCTACAACCTTCTTTGTTTCCTCATCCCACCATTCACTACCCTTTCTTCTATTTCCCCCTGTCCTTCTTGTTCCACACACCATCCTTGCACACTTTAAGACTCCCTCCTTGAACCATCCCCATTCCTCCTCCACACCCATCTCTGCTCCATCCTTTACTCCCTCCCACTCCTCCTTCAGCTTCTTTTCGTACTCCTTCTCCTTTTCCTTTTCATTCAAGGAGTTCACTCTAACAACCTCCCTACCTTTTGTCCCTTTCCTCTTTCTCCATCTATCCTCCACTCTCAGCTTACCTTCCACCAAAAAATGATCTGATATTCCCCCACCCTCTCCCCTTAGCACATGTACATCTTTAACTTTTACCACTACATAATCCATTAGCGCTCTATCTACCACCCTTCCCTCCACCATAGTTCCTGTCTTCCTTGGCGTTTCACAGTTTTCTTCAGTGTATCACAAAGAGAAAATGGACTCAGCCAAATGACGTCAGAAACTGCGCAGAAGAATTCCAACGGTCTGACTTGTATATTTAGACCTTGCCCAGCATAAGACCTAATCTTAATGAGCGACCGACAAAGCTTCTTGCTCAGCGTTGTTCAAGTCCAAAGAAGAAGAACTCGTCCTCGGTTGCATTTTCTGCGGAGAACCGACCTAACGTCCAACGGACCGAATAAATCTCGGGCAGTTCTCTTTCTCATTGTGAAACGTATACCTTTGCAAACCGTTACGTAGCGGGGATGTAACGGACTGACCTGACGTACGAGTATGCGTTACATTCGTTACCGTGGGAATGAAAAGGGTTCTTCTTCATAATATGATCACTGTACGCCCACCTTTACACTGTAACGGGACAGATCTTGTGAGCCGTTACGTTACGGTTAGGTAAGGTTCACCAGGACGTTACATCTACGTTATGGTTGTTTTTGGAAGTGATTTACTATGTGATGATGATAATATCAATAATGATAATGATATTGATCATGATGATAAAATAATGATAAATAAAGATACTAATTAACGATAAAATAGTAATAATGATAATAATAATAGTGATAATAATAATCACGAAAATTGATGATGATGATGATATAATAACAATGATAACAATAATTGTAATAAACAATTTATTAAGTTCACATCAATACAGATATACCCCAACAATAAACAATTTGGTTAAATCTTAGATCTTGTCTAATATAGATGCATAATTTCCAGGGTGGTGTTGCTGTTGTTCGCATATGATGATGGCGGCGGTAATATCTTCCTCTTGTGATAATCACTCGCAGTATCAGTGTGTGTGTGTGTGTGTGTGTGTGTGTGTGTGTGTGTGTGTGTGTGTGTGTGTGTGCGCGTGTGTGTGTTTGTATGTGTATATGTGGGTGAAACAAGATCAGTGTAGAAAAATGAAAATATTAGGAATAAAAAGAAGAAATAAAGGAAAAAAGAAAAGGAAGAAGAAGAAAGAGAAAAAGAAGAAGAAGAGGAAGAAGAAAAGGAGGAAGAAGAGGAAGAATAAGAATAAGAAGAAGAAGAAGAAGGAGAATAAGAAGAAGGAGAAGAAGAAGAAGAAGAAGAAGAAGAAGAAGAAGAAGGAGAAAAGAAGAAGAAGAAGAAGAAGAAGAACAGAGAGAGGGAAAAGAGAGAGAGAGAGAGAGAGAGAGAGAGAGAGAGAGAGAGAGAGAGAGAGAATAGAGCTACAGAAAGAGATACATAGAAGGAGAGGGAGAGACATAGAGGGAGAGAAAGAGAGACACAGAGAGAGAGAGATGAAAAGAGATAAACATACATAGAGGAAGAGGGAGAGAGAGAAAGAAAAGAGAGAGAGCGAGAGAGAGAGAGAGAGAGAGAGAGAGAGGTGAAAAGAGATAAACATACATAGAGGGAGAGGGAGAGAGATAGAAAGGGAGAGGGAAAGAGAGAGAGAGAGAGAGAGAGGCAGACAAGAAGTCAGACTTAGACTGACCCAGTTTGACATATGTATATACAGACAGACAGACGGCCAGACAAACAGATGTAATCAGTGGGATAGAGGCAGGCATATAGACAGCAAGAGAAACAAGACAGACATAGAAACGTCCAGATATGTTATAGATGCCTAAGAAAGGGACAACGAATGTTTGTCTATATGCAGTGGCACGGCTACCCCCGTGATAAGGGGGAATAGGCATTTTAGTACATACTGTTATTCATGTATTTATCTATTAACTTTTTATTATTTGTTTGTTGTTCATTTATTCATATGTTTATTATTTATTTATTCTTATTTATTTGTTTTCGTATTTATAATTTATCTATTATTTGTTTATCTTATTTATATGTTTATTATTTATTTTTAATTATCCATTTACTTATAATTTATTTATATACTATTTATCTATTTAATTTATTTACTTATTTGTCTAATTATCTTTATTCATTAATCTATCAAATTATTTATTCATTTATTTAGATAAAAAGGTCGAAGTAGATTCTCCACTCTACCCACTTCCTCATTGGTCTCTTAGAATTAATAAATGAAATAATAAATGATAAATAATAACGTAAGGTTTCCAAGTACTTTTTTGTTAGTAATATCTATCTATATTAATTTCGATCTATATTCTATATATTTTTGTTTTTGATTGATGTACATATACTGTATATCTTATGAATGCAATTTGTTTTATGGAATTTATTTTATTTAACCATTTTATTTATTTATTTACTTATTTACATATTGTTTTTATGTGTTTTAATTTTTATCAATTCCTTTATTTTTTTTCTTTATTAATTCTATTTGTATTTTTATGTTTTTATTATTATTATTATTATTATTACTATTATCATTTATATTCTCAAGGAACAAAAATACCTTTACGGGTTTTTGGGGAAAAAATATCGACTGTATTTTTGTCATGTGCGAAGGAAGTCGATGTGAGGAAATTACTACGCTATTTCTGTCCCGTTGAAGGAACTCAGTGTGGGATTTATCTATTTTCTTATAAGACCCAAATAGAACAAAAGATAAACGATTTTTCTGCCAAACGTGAAAGAAGACATCGACATATAAAACCAAAATCGACGGTATTTTGTCCAATGTGAAGATGGAAATCGACGGCATTTTTGCCTAGTGTGTACATGAAAATCGACGGTAATCTTGCTTAGTGTGTAGATGGAAACCGAAGGAGGAAATTGACGGCATTTTTGACGGCTTTTTGCCCTTGTGTGAAGATGGAAATCGACGGTGTTTTTGCCTAGTTTAAGACGACATGAAAGGGAAATCAAGGTGTTGTCATGGTATCAGGGAGCGAAATTTTCAGGTCAGCATGTGGCCTTACGTAACACTGAACGAAACATTCTGAGAAAGCCGGGTAGAGAAAAATGTTTCAAGAAGAAAAGACGATGAATTTTGACAATTGTGTTCTTATTAAAACTGAGCGAAACAATCTGAGAAAATCCTTGAATACATGAAGAGAGAAACGTCTTAAAAATATAGAAGAGACGATGAATTTTGACAATTGTGTTGAACGAAACATTCTGAGAAATTTATTAAACACGTGGAGAGAAAGATGTTTTAAGAATATGATAGAAAATAAGATGGCTTTTGATGCGACGTGACGTCATAACGTCGGTATCAGAGCGCGGGAAGATTTTTCGGTCCTTGTGTATGGTCATCGCAAATAAAACAAAAAATAAATGTGAAGCAAGATATCGACATAGAAAACCAAAATCGACGGCATTTTGCCCAATGTGAAGATGGAAATCGACGGCGTTTTTGCCTAGTGTGTACAGCTGCACAGAAAACTATCGTTAGTAAATCACGCTAATCATTTTGACACAAAACAACGAAACAATTTGAGACAAGTTGAAGTCTCCATCGGAAATAAGATTATTCGATTCATATTCATTCAGAAGGAATTCGAACAATTCGAACCCCAGAAATACCAACCCTTCGGTATCATAAGGTTATGTTCATTCGCGAATGTTTCGACACCCCTACTAATAATAGTTTTCTGTGTAGCTGTACATGAAAATCGACGGTAATTTTGCCCAGTGTGAAGATGGAAATCGACGGCGTTTTTGCCTAGTGTGTACATGGAAATCAACGGTATTTTTGTCTAGTGTGGATAATAATCGACGGCAGTTTTGCCTAGTGTGAATATGGAAATCAACGGTATTTTTGCCTAGTGTGTAGATGGAAATCAACGGCATTTTTGCCCTGTGTGAGGGGAAGAAATCGACGGCATTTTGTCTAGTGTGAAGATGGAAATCGACGGCAGTTTTGCCTAGTGTGAATATGAAAATCGACGGCATTTTTGCCTAGTGTGAAGATGGAAATCGACGGCATTTTGCCTAGTGTGAAGATGGAAATCGACGGCAGTTCTACCTAGTGTGAAGGTGAAAATTGACGGCATTTTTGCCTAGTGTGAAGATGGAAATCGACGGTATTTTTGCCATGTGTGAAGGGCGAAAATCGACGGCATTTTTGCCATGTGTGAAAGAGAAAAATCGACGGCATTTTTTTACTTGGTGTGAAGATAGTAATCGACGGTAGTTTTGCCTAGTGTGAATATGGAAATCAACGGTATTTTTGCCTAGTGTGTAGATGGAAATCGACAGCATTTTTGCCGTGTGAAGGAAGAAATCGACGGTATTTTGTCTAGTGTGAAGATGGAAATCGACGACAGTTTTGCCTAGTGTACATGAAAATCGACGATATTTTTGCCTAGTGTGAAGATGGAAATCGACGGTATTTTTGCCCTGTGTGAAGGAGGAAATTGACGTTATTTTTGCCTAGTGTATTAATAAACACTATAATTTCATTTGATAGATCTATTTATGAATATAGGCCTAGGTTAATTGGGGTGGGATTTTTACCAATGGGATTATGACCTTATGGGACTCTGTCATGGATTCGACACAGGCGCAGTAATGGATTTAAATTGGACAAATTTAGATTAAGTTGTTTTAAGAAACGATTAGACAACTTTATGGACGGGGATTAGAGGTGGTAATGGACATGGAACTGCCTAGTGTAGGCCACATGGTCTCTTGCAATCTCCTTCGTTCGTATGTTCTTATCCCATTGGGCGCCGAGGACCGTTGAGAGCTCGTTCGAGTCAAAAACCACTTCGGTTACAAAATTCAAATGTTCAAATATTCAAATAATATTTCCGTTACATCTAGCAAAGATGAAGGATGAACCGAGAGATTGTGTAAACCTAGATACGGATGTTAGACATGCTGTTGAATTGTTCTTAGGGATGTCTAGGTTTCTGTAATAAGCGAAGTCATAATTATTCTAGTTATATTCAAATGGAGGTTGGAGGTAGGAGGATGTCGGAGGAAAAATAGCCCAGTGTGATTGATAACCCTCCTGGAGGTCAGCCATATTGGATTTGCAAGTCTGCACCTAGATGCTACGCAAGTTTGACGACAATTATTAAAAGATCAAACTATTTGTAACGAAAATTCCCTTAACGATAAGAAATATAAAATAATGAAAATAATAATATATATTTTGGGATCCGGCGAATTCACCGACAATTCATCGACACGCGCACATCGAAAAATAAAAAATATTCTAATTTGAAATATATAACTAGGTTGTGTTTTCATCCTTGATTTAGCATATTTTTACCTTTGATAATGAAATCATTACTTTCATAACCTTTATTTAGGATGAAGAATTTCTTTTCGTAGTATTATCAAGGATAGTTAAAAAAAAAATAACGACAGAACTATTGAAAATGACAAATTAGTTTAAACTAAACTTAGAACTCTAAATTGGTTTACTTAAAATTAGAAAGCTAGGTTATGGGCTATTGCCCGCAAATAATCAACGGCGTTGCTATATATGAAGGATATCTTTCTAAAGTGTTTTTTATCCGTTCAGAAGAGTCAGGATATTTCTTTCTTTGTAGTCGAGATGAAGTACCGGCCAAGTATTGATCGACTTTGACTTCATTATAGTTTTGTTCCTTGATTTAGCACACTTTACCTTTGATAATGAAATAGTTACTGCCATAGCCTTTATTTAGGATACTACAAAAAACAAGGTAGAATTTCTTTTCGTATTTATTAAGAATAGTTCAAATTCTTTAATGCCAGAACTATCAAAAATGACAAATTAGTACTTTTTAAAACTATGGCATAGGACATTTGAGACACAGGTTGCTGGACACCACCCTAATATTTGGAATTTTTTCGACTGCCTGAAGAAAGAACAAAACTATAATGAAGTCAAAGTCAATCAATACTTGGCTGGTACTTCATCTCAACCACAAAGAAAGAAATATCGTGACTCTTCTGAACGGATAAAAAAAAAAAAACATTGTAGAAAGATATCCTTCATATAGCAACGTCGTTGATTATTTGCGATGCTCTAATACACTTGGCCAGCAAGCATCTTCCAAGAAATACTTTCAGATGTACTGAACTTTCAGATACAAGGGCGAGTCACCCCTCTCCTCAAGTGGTTTGAAATACCATACATACAATAAGTATTGGACGCTGGCTGCCTGGCTGCCTGGCTGAGCGGGTTAACCCATTCAACTCCGATGACAAGATGTCTTGTCATTTGGTCAAATAAAACAAAAAATCATAAAACACCAAAATGTTTGATCAAACACCAGAAAAATATGACGTCAATCCTCGCTTCGCTTGCAGCGAAGCGAGGACTGACGTCATATTTTTCTGGTGTTTGATCAAACATTTTGGTGTTTTATGATTTTTTGTTTTATTTGACCAAATGACAAGACATCTTGTCATCGGAGTTGAATGGGTTAATTAGGGTCTTGCTACACGAGGCACCGATCGCCGGGACGGGATGGTGCTTCGAGCCCTGCCACCAGCGAGTAGGATCAAGCACGTACATACATATTCCAAAGGCTTTTTTTCCCCTAACATGGGAGGTAGCCAAAAAGAAAAAGGCATAGAAACCACTCCCACCCATTCCATCCCCTACACACTCCACCCTCTGCCCTCCCTCTCTCACATTTTGGCACCTCCTGCATGATGACGGGTCATCCCTGCAACCTGTCCACTGCCATGGGTCAGAGGCAGTGTCGCAAGACATAGCAAGAGCGCTTCATTAAATTGGCAACCCCCCCCTCCCCGTCCCCCTCATGCAGAAAAGGAGAAGACGGGGAGAAATCCCTTTGGGCTGTGTCAATTTATTTCTCACACATACTCCCTCACCCCCCATCCCCCCCACCTCCCCATGCATCACAGCACACCAAGTACATGGTTCATTAATTTCTACACTACCAAGCCCTAGCCTCCTGATGCGAGGGTTTTGTGACGACGTTAAACCAAATCAAAATCAAATTGACGATGAGCAAACTTGTGACCCGTGCTGGAATTAATGCACTACATTTTATACAATCTCCATGAAAACACGACGAGCTAAAGTCCTGAGCACGATCGGTACCAAGACAGACACAGTGTGAAGTCGCTTGAATGATTTACTTTCGGCGGACCAGCACCTATGCATGCTGTGCATCGTAAGTCGTGACCAAAACTAGCTTTCTGCGTAACAAGCACAGCACCTTGTGCCTTTTCAACGGGAAAATGGTTCGAATTCACGAGTGCTGCCGTTAGTCGTCAATCTAGTTTTCTAATGATGTGCTCCATGACGAGTAGCACTGCAAGACCACATTACGTTTAAACCCTTCGCTAACGTATTTTGCACAGAATTTATGACGCCAAGGTGCTGAGCTGGTTCAAAGCTGGCTGGCTGGCCCACGACGACCCGTCAAAACCCTTTTCATGCCTGCCGAAGGCCAACCTTAATTAAAGAAGAAAGAGATGAAGAAGGAAGAATCTGGAACAAATATCTTCTAAATACCGTAGTGCAAGACAGGGGTTAATTATTTCAACATGGCTTCTCCACACTGATAACAAAACAAGTGGTTTCCACTTTATTTGGTTAAGTGGATTCAGCTGCCTTATCTTATTGTCGAGGAGCATGTTTACGGCAAACTGTGCAAGGACCTGGAAGGTACTTTGAGCATACGAGGCACGATTGCTCAACGTACACATGCTGTAATCTGCCACAAGTCCAGTAAAAACTGAAGGAACAAAAAATGAAAGTGATCCTTGTCTGTTGTTGTCAGCTTGAATTTAATCACCTGTGGCGGCATCCTTTTTCGTACGTGTGCCGACTCGCTTCACTTTTTCAAGTAATTTTTTTTTTGTCATCAATTCAGATTCTAAATTGTCCTCTTGTTAGGAGAGGATGAGTCTGATGTCAGATGGATCCTCATCTGGATGAGTGGGTTACAAAGTCACTACTTGCAGCAGAGGTCGGCGTGACGGAGGTTCGAACCCTGCCGCCACTGGTGAGTTGGACCAAGGGTCTGGTTCATTAAATCCCATTGCCATATGACTCGTTACTTGTTGGTCTATGTCCTACTCTTGTCTGCTTTGCATTTACTGGGAAGACATTAAATCCTCACGACACATTAGCTACGCCTAAAGCAAAATAGCACTCTCACACATTCTTACGCAATTCCTGTACATTACCCTTATCTGTTGCACTGGATAATCAACTTATCCAACTTACCGATCGTATATATACACATACACGGTGCCAATATATACATAAACTCTTGTAATATACAGTCAGACATTTGTGACCGTAACTCAATTTATAAGGGTATAAATTTGTGTCATACACACTGATCCAAACACGAATTTACCAAGCAATCCAATGTTCAGTTAAAAGTTCCAAGAGTAAGGAATGCACATGTTGTTAGCATGTGCTGAGAGATGGATGTCACAGGATTATTGTGCTGACGACTCTACAGTCACGACAGCAATCTAATGCTGCTGCTCCTGGGCTTACTTTGGTTCACGTGCAGAGGTTGGTTGCGCAAACGTCGGGAGTGACCGCGGTTGCCGCAGAAGGGTAGGAGGAGGAGGAGGATACGGTGCTGGGCGAACGACACTGAAGCCTGCCTGCTTTCAGGTTCTGAAGGTTCTCTTTGGTTGACCTGCCAGGGCCCCCCCTTCTCTCTTGCAAGAAGACACTGCGACGGGAGTTCCAGTTCCCGGCGACGCGTCCTCCGGGGGCGTCGTGACGACACTCGTGGGAGAACTTGTGTCCGGAGGAATGTTTGTATCCGTGCAGGATGGATGTGGTCGTCTCTGGGGACACAGCTGCGGCCGACACCACAGATATGAGAGTCGGTGCTGCTGCTGCTGCTGCAGGGGGTGAGGACGAGGTAGCGGGAAGCGTACTTGCCGTGGTGCCCGATGTAGGGTCTGTCGCTGTGATGGGGAGTGTGGCTGTGAGAGGAAGTATGCCTGTGGTGGATGGTGCGTCTGTGCTGCTGGATATGGTCACCTTCTTGGTAACTGTAGACGTGGCCGTCGTAGGCGATACTGATGTGACTGTGGTGGTTGGCGTGTCTGTTCTGGGTAGCGTGACTGTGGCACAAGGAGGAGCGGGAGCAGGAGCTGAGGCGGCGGCGGCTTTGGCAGCACGGTTGTGGTGAATGAGATGGTTCTTGACGAGGTGTCTGCCGCCAGTGCTGCCATCAGAGACAGTTCTCCGGCCAAAAGTGTAGCAGCAACTGTCTTGGCAAATTGTACAGCATTTTCTCCAGGACACTCCTGATGTGCACCTGAAAAAAAGAGGATTATTTTGGAGTACCAAAGAGCATAAATCTGTTTTTGTCAAAGGGAAGTTATGCGAT
Organism: Oratosquilla oratoria; assembly: GCF_046742065.1. NCBI lineage: Eukaryota > Metazoa > Arthropoda > Malacostraca > Stomatopoda > Squillidae > Oratosquilla > Oratosquilla oratoria. Next base: position 399,115 of record NW_027467730.1, read on the forward strand.
TATATACAAATAACAAAAGTCCTTTATACATTATAAAGAAGTAGCCGAGTCAAGACTAAAATCCATTAATATAATTACATCAAAACCCATTTAATGCCCTGCCCCTCCTATCTCAGCACCTCACCCTTGTTCTTGCCACACTGCAGGTGAGGGAGGGCAAACTATGGCCTGTGGGTCACATGCATGCGTGCGTGCCAAAGGTTCTTATGCGGCCCATCAAGAAAATTTTGCCCCTCCCCTCCTTTTTTGGAATTGCATTACTTTGTTTTTCTGAGTATCAAGGAAGAGAGGCTGGAGGAAGTGGATAGCTTTAGACACTTGGGGGTGAATATGGCAGGGAAGGGAGGAGTGGTGTGAATGTAGATTGTGAGAAGCAAGGAAATGCCTTGGGGGATTAAAAAGTGTAACAAGAAATAGACATTTGGCAATGGATGCCAAAAGGAGATGAAGAAGTGATTGTGCCGACAGCACTGTATGGGGCAGGAAGATGGAACATAAGAGAGGAAGACTTTAAATGTGTTTGAGATGAAATGCCTGAGGAGTATGGCAGGGGTCACTTACTAGGCTGGATAGAGTGAGAAACGAGGTGGGGAGGAGGAGGAGGAGGAGGAGGAGAGTGGGGTAGAAAAGGAGTTGGGAGACAGGGTTGAGGAAAGAGTATCATCGAGATGGTTTGGACACAAGGAAAGAACGAGTGAAGAAAGATTAGTAAAAGAAGTGTGGAAGGTAGAGGTGGGTGGAGTGAACATAAGGGGGCGACCTAGGATGAGATGGATGGATGGGGTAAAACAGGCTTTTGGGAAAGAGGGAAATGTCTGTTGAGGAAGGAAGGAAGGAAGGAAGGGAGAAGACAGAAGATAGGGGTGAGTGGAGAATGGTTGTGTATGGATGATGCTGTAATGAATGAAAGGGAGTGGGCGGGGGATTGGGAGTACATGTGAATGATATTTTGATGCAGCCCGAAGGGATTTCTCCATGGCTTTCATTTTTCTGCATGATGGGATGGAGAGGGAGGGAGGGAGGGTCAACAGATAAATGAAGTGGCTTTGTTGTGGATGTGCTGTGTCTTGCTGCACTGCTTCCGACCCAGTGGGGCAGTGGGCGAGATGCAGGGATGGCCCGTCATCCAGGAGGAGCCAAGAAAAGAGAGAAGGAGGGAGGGATGGAGGGAGGGGTGGTGAGTGTATGGGTGGAGTGGATGTGGGGATGAATGGGCGGGAGTGGATTTATGACTTTGACTTTGGATACATCCCTCATAAGTGGGAAATAGCCCTTGGTATCATACATGTGTATGTTGTTTTTCAAGTAAATGTGTTTCACATCAAGTTTCTATTGTAAAGTATTAATTGGGGATGCAGCAAGAAGCTGTGCTTTCACAGCAGCAGCAGCAGCAGGGCCCAACAGCCAGAGGTGACTTACTTGGAGTGCAGCAGCATAATGACGTCACGACCCTTTCCATTCCTCATAAACTTGCTTTCAGTTATGCTGTTATGATTTTTAACGTTTACCAAGCTTTGCTCTGGATGTGTTGTGTCTTGCGACACTGCTTCTGACCCAGGGAGGGCAGTGGGCAACCCGTCATCCAGGAGGTGCCAAGATAAGAGGGGGAGAGGAGGGTGGAGGGGAGTGGAATATATAGGGGATGGAATGGGTGGGAGTGGTTTCTATGCCTTTTTCTTTTTGGCTACCCCCCGTGTAAGGGGGAGAAAGCCTTTGGTATATGTATGTGTGTATCTTTTTACTGTTAATTACAATCACTTACCATGAAATATACAAAAACATGAATATCAAATGAATATGTTGAATGCACCATTGAAAGTTTGGATCAGACCTGCAAACTCTACATTTCCCAAAGCCCAAACTGTTCTTGATATTTCGAGAAAACATGACTATGTTACCCTTCCTTAAGGAATCGTTGGCATCAAATTGTTTTCCCAATTTTCCTTTTTAAAGTTGCAATTCACAATGTATTTTATCTGTGGGAAATGTACTAAGTTTAAATCAAAGGATATTGATAGAGAATCTTTGACTTTGTAGACACGACTTTAAACGAACGTTTTCAAATGACAATTCAACGACAGTAATACTATTTACACAATATCTCTTATTCTCTTTAAATATGTATTTTACGTGGTGAAGAACTAAATTTAATTTTATTTAATCAAGATCACTCGATGATTAAAGTTTTGAAAAATTAACTTCATATCCATACGACAAATCCTAACCTTAGGCAGATTCCAGAAAAAAATTAGTCAAATGCCATTCTGTCAATTTTTGAGAAAACAAAATAGTTTACCAGTTATTTTACTGTAGAAAAAGTTCTAGATGTTGGAGGAAAACCTTTCAAGTAATAGTGTTATTGTTTTCTATACTTACCTAATATATACTTTGAGCCGATTCTGTGAAGGGTACGGAATTGATGGTAAGTGCAGAGTAGAGCTCCGCAACGGACTACTGTCATAAGGACGACGTCGACCCCTTGATATTCCTGTGATAAAGAAATACATTTTGATGCAATGCTACTCCACGTGATTTAGGTTATAAAGACAAATCCCATGGCAATTATAATTCATCTTATTTATTTTTGTCAGTGGTTACGCGTTAACTTGAGATTCAAATGGGCTCTAAAAAAATTTGATGAAAGTCCATTTCTTAGTTGTCTATATTCTGTCAATATCCCATGCATGCAGTTCCCAAATAATAATAATAATAATAATAATAATAATAATAATAATAAATAATAATAATAATAATGAATCAATGTAAATCATTTCGGCAAACAAATAAAATATAAGAATGATGCATGTTCTTGTGATCTCATTTCCAGTTCCAAGTGCCTACCACTCGACAATAATTATTGCCATTGACATGATGCAAACCAATGAGTCATCATCATATACCAAGGCTTTTTCCCCCTTCCAAGGGAGGTAGCCACAACAGGAAAGGCATAAAAACACTCCCACCCATTTCATCCCTAAATACACTCCACACCCCTCCCACCCTTCCTCTCATCTGAGCACCTCCTGGATGACGGGTCATCCCTGAACCCTGCCCACCGCCCTGGGTCAGAAGCAGTGTCGCAAGACACAGTACATCCACAGCAAGGCCGCTTCATTTAATCGGCGACCCCCCCTCTCCGTCCCCCTTTGCATATAAGGAGAGGACGGGGAGAAATCCCTTCGGGCTGCGTCAAAATTTACTCACACATACTACCCCACCCCCCACCCCCCCGCCTATTCCTCCTCATGCAGTCACAACATCATCCATATACAACCATTCTCCACTCACCTCTGTCTTCCGTCCTCTCCCTTCCTTCCTCAACAGACATTCCCCTCTTCCCCAAAGCCCCCTTCACCCCATCCATCCACCTCATCCTAGGACGTCCCCTCATGTTCACTCCCTCCACATCCGCCTTCCATACCTCTTTTACTAGTCTTTCTTCACTCATTCTAAAAGGCTTATCTTAAAAGAAAAAAAAAACAACTAATTAAGTGTTGCACAGAAAATAAACAAATTAAATTTTGTACAATTTATTTATTTGTTACTGGGCAAACATCGACGACACAACTGCTAAGTCAAGATAGCATGCTAAAGCATACCTACAGGATTGACTCAATATATTGATATGGTTTTATTGTGCTAATATTTGTCTACCCCTTCATGGTTCCATTTTATTGCACAATGTCGTCAGTTGAGCGAAGTGTTTCAGATATCATCACTCGCTCACCCTTCTTGCGAGACATTTCGACAAGATATTGCGAAATGTTACGTTCACACTACTCATTGTCGTCGTATTGTGCAATAAAATATCAAACTCCTTTTGAGGTCTTTAATATACTGTGTTATTCTTCAATACAATCCCTACATCGTCAATGAAAGAAATAATTAAAGAAAACATTAAAGTATTTAGAAAGTATTGATGAAAATCTTTGAAAAGGAAAACAACAATCAATAATGAAAGTCATAGTGAGATCGCATTTGCATCAGATTTTGGCAGAATTTTTATTTAGCTAATACTTGTTTCTGTCTCTATTATCTGAGCTGTTTATGAATTCTGTAAAGAATGGAGGCGAGAATTATGGACTGCAGAAACTTCCTGCCTTCTCCTTCAGAGGTTATCACACCACTGGGCTATTTCTCCTGCGACATCTGGGATGATTCTACCTCCATTTGAGTAACTAGAACAAGACTTCGCTAATTACAGAAATCATTTCATCAACATGTCTAACATGCATATAGCTTTACAATCTTAATTACATCATTCAGTTTTGCCATTTATGATGAAGTTAATTTGATATTTGGAGGTTTCAAATATATATATATATATATATATATATATATATATATTGTAACCGAAGTCGTTTTTACTCAGACGAACTTTCAACGGTCGGCGTTAGTGAATCCCAGTGTGATAATACATTAAGTGCTCGCTTACCTGAGATGTGGCTGGCGGCTTCTTGTCTTTGTAACCGTCAGAGACAGAGAGTATCGTGACAGTCAAGGTGATGACAGAAAAGATGACTTGCCAGGGGTGCGTGGTGCACAGTCGCCCATGACGCCACATCCCCAACTGAACGACGCCCCAGCTTTGGGCTGCAAAAGATAAATAAAACAAATAATGATGTTGATAACAACAACAATAATTATAGTAATAGTAATAATAATAATAATAATAATAATAACAATAATAATAATAATAATGATGATGTAGTCCAGGCAATATAGCACATTTTAGGGCCCAACTTGGAACAAATTGCAACAGAATTGTTTTCACGACAGGGCATGCCCATGAGGTGTCTAGAACATCAGACTAAAAGTCCCAAGAAATCCACATTGAGGAAATATGTCTAATTTGCATAAATCCAATATGGCCGCCAATTTTCGATAATTTGCCATATCTCCGCATTTAGATGTAATAATTGAGTCATTTAAAGTGCTAAAATGGGGTTTTTGAACACAAGAATTCACGTGGAATAGGTTACATTTTTATTGGATAAAGAATTTATAGCCAAAAATCCAATATGCTGGAAAGAATGTCCATTTTTAAAATGTATTTGCTCAACATTTTATATTTTCGGTGCATTCTTTAACCTAGGGCCTACTGAAATGTAGGAAAACACGATTGTAGCCAGAGATAAGTTTATTATCATACTCATGAACAACAGTAAGCCTATGTTTCAACAACAGATCATCAACATTAATTTCAAGTGTGTCAATTCCAGTTGTGCCACTTTGCGGTATCCGGCTTAAGCGTCGTCGTCTACATTATCTGATCAATCTGGCACCTGTGAGTTAGAACAACTTGTACCACGACATTCTCTACACACGGCAGTGCAATGGAGACCATATATTTGGCATGTGCACCTCCTTGTTTTGCAGTTTTTCTTGCAGCTACAACAGATGACATCCAGTATCTCCGGTGGTGCTGCGGGCTGATCTGTCTGTATAGGCATGTACCTTCTGTCCACAATGTGCCATCCCCAATCTTGTGGCTTCATGTTCCTTTCCACTCCATTACCTGGTAATAGACACGGAGGCTATGGAATCTTGCAGCTGCTGATGTTGGGGGTAGAGTTTGTGGTTCCACGGAAGATGTGCTCTTGGAAATCTCGTCACAGAACCGTTTATCCTCCAGTGTTTGCTCTGATTTGTGGAACATCTCTGATTGCTCACGAAACAGGGAATCAGTCTTCACCTTCTTCACTGCCAAACCTTTTCCCAATCCAAACGGGCGACTAGTGGTATCGCAGCCAAGAACAGCATGGACAAAGAGCAGATGGTCGCAAATCTGAGGACCCAGCAACTCTTTCGACTGCTTTATGCACCATACCCTTCTCGATTTGGTGGCTTGCTTTGACTCTGATACCAGAAACAGTTCGTTTGCGGTCATATCAGCGTGATACAACAGTAGGACCAACAAATCTGTGTCGTCACCAATGAGAACCGTATCTCTTGTTCTGGCAAAGGCAAGGGCTGTTTGAACAATGAGGACATCAGCATCATGCTTTGCGTGTTCTGTGCTGCACCCAGCCCTTTCTAGTTTGTCGCTGAGAAAATGTATGAAGCGCTGTTTGTTTGTCTTGTTGTTCAGGAAGTCCTCCTTCTTGGATTGGATGATCATATCACCACCAAAGTTTACGGTCAAACTAGAGCAGGTTCCTGTTCTTCTTTGTTGTGTGGCATCTTTAGTTGTGGGTTCATCTCTGTAGCCATCAAAAACAATGACAGCAGCTCCATATTTCTGTGTCACATATCTGACATAAATCTGACACACACTATCATATGTGGAACCTCTTGGCCAGGGAATCCGATGGAGTAGCGTGCCGCCATCAAGGACATATTGGACTTGGTCTCCACTCGGCTCACGTTGTTCATCTATAGACTTCCACAGAACATCAGCAAGGACTGCCTTATTGGCCTGCAAGGGAAGGGATGACGAGTCAAATAAGGCAGGAGGGTGGCTACAGAGTTCGAACTTAAATAACGTTGACAAGTCTTCGCACCATTCATACCAATTACCAGTCGCTGGAACACCAATTGTGGATCCACTACTACAGATTCCCCTCTGACTTTGACAGTTGATCTGGATGCAAGTGTCATTGCTTCATCGGCTTTTCGGAAGGTGAATTCTTCCACAGATTATTTCCCTGCCATGCTCACAAGAATCTTGTCTCCAATTTCTTTTGCTTGGTCAACATTGACTCCGTCCTGAGCGGCCATGCCATTAGCAATGTTGTGAAGTGAGGTATTCTCCTTGAATGGATCTCTTTCCTTCAGATAGCTGATAAGATCGAGGGTGTCCTTGACATCTCTGGCCTGTCCAGCCTTCGAAATATCTTTGTGCTGGTCGCTGGTTTCCTAGGAGACCCCGCTGAACTTCTGCATTGCATCATTGATGTTTGCGCATGCTGGCATGGATAGGGCCCACAGTAAGCGCTGAGTCTTTGTCATCCCTTTTCCTGGAGTTAGGCCCCCATGCGTCTTTATACTTCTCATCGAAACCTGTTCGATGATCAGATCTGTGGGGAGCCCTGTCCAGTATCTATCACTGCGCCGCACAACATGGTATCCCTCTTGGAACTTCTTATACACATCCGGATGCTTATTTGGTAGTTTCGTCATCATTTGCAGGTATACATATGCAGACTTTGTATACTGTCGGTGTCCAGAAGTGGCAAGGTAGGGAAGCATATCGTGCACACATTGGAGGTGTAAGCTCCAGTTCCCTGTTCTTTCAGCTTTAATAAATTTCCGCAAGATGTCCACCATGTTGAGATACTGCAACCAGAGTTTTGCTGTTGGCATAGTCATCATATCCTTTTTGTTGTCAAGTTCAGTCTGGATTCTTTGCAACACTTTTGCAGAACAAACTTCTTCCACTGAGAGGGAAGAGGACATTGCTCTGTCATACACTTCACTTGCTGTAGTTATGTCAGTCGTCACTGTATCTGAAGGAATATCTTGTGGTTCTACATTATCTGTCTCAGTATCAGCAGTTGCCACTTGTGGTTCCTGAACTGTGTCTTTGGTTGGCACAGGCACATTGTAGGCATCAGCAACCAAAATGGTGTTCAGTGCAGCATCTACCAGCGTATGTCCCCGCACTGCTCTGGAAACAGCTTTGCCTGTCATCATGTGGGGCACTGTGTTTCCAGCATATACCACTTACAGCAACTCCTGCAGTCCCGAGCCTGCCATTAAGTGACCTATGCTCCCAAGAAAGCTCATTTGCATGTGAAATCCCCCAAGCCTGAGGACTATGCGCTTGAGATCACTGTCATTTGATTGAGACCTATATTATAATCGTTAAAGCTTTCCAGTACAAGGGTTGGTCGAATGTGAGGACTGGAGTAACATCGTATAGTTGAGCTTGGGTAGACACAAACTTCATTGTAGAGTAGATACATGAAGCTTGACTGGGATCAAGGTCAATCATTGGAAGGAATGTCACAGAAGCTTTTCCTGGGTGTTGACCTCGATGCAGGAACTGCATCATACCAAACCATGATGGCCTTGGAGAGTGGGAGGTAACGATGTCTTCCACAGTATATCTAACTCTGATGTTGGATCCTCTTCTGTCGTGCGAACCAGTGGATTGTAGATGATAGGTTCTAATGCTGGAGGAATTTTGAAGTACTGAATGTTAATGCGACCAATGGCAGCAATCTCTTTATCCGTCACACGGACTTTGGGGACAGCCTTGCTTGTTTTTGTCGCCCTGGCTGTTCAACTTATACATGTATGGGGTGGTGCGAGAGGTGAATGCAAGGGTAGTGGGAAAGGGATTGGAGATGGTTAAGGAAAATGGAGAAAAGTGGGAGGTGAGCCAGCTGTTGTTTGCAGACGACACTGCGCTTGTGGCAGGATCGGAGGAGGGATTGAGGAAGTTGGTGACAGTTTGGGAGTGTGTGTGATAGAAGAAAGCAGAAGATAAATGTGGGTAAAAGTAAGGTGATGAGATGTACAAGGGCTGGAAGTGGCAGTAATCTGGAAGTGAGCATTAAGGGAGAGCAACTGGAGGAAGTGGATAGTTTTAGATATTTGGGTGCAAATGTGGCAGGAAAAGGTGGAGTGAAGGTGGAGGTAGAATGTAGATTGAGAGAAGCGAGTAAATGCCTTGGTGGTTTAAAAAGTGTAATGAGGAATAGAAATTTGGGAATAGATGCTAAGAGGAGACTGTATGAAGGAGTGATTGTGCCAACAGCACTGTATGGAGCAGAAACATGGAACATAAGAGAGGAAGAGAGAAGGAGTTTGAATGTGTTTCAGATGAAGTGTCTGAGAAGTATGATGGGGGTTACTAGGCTAGATAGAGTGAGAAATCAGGAGGTGAGGAGGAGAACAGGGGTGGAAAGGGAGTTGGGAGATAGGGTTGATGAAAGAGTATTAGGATGGTTTGGACACATGGAAAGAATGAGTGAAGAAAGACTAGTAAAGGAGGTATGGAAGGCAGATGTGGAGGGAGTGAACATGAGGGGACGTCCTAGGATGAGATGGATGGATGGGGTGAAGGGGGCTTTGGGGAAGAGGGGAATGTCTGTTGAGGAAGGATGGGAGAGGACAGAAGACAGGGGTGAATGGAGAATGGTTGTATATGGAAAATGTTGTGATGCATGAGGTGGAATGGACGGGGGAATGGGGGGTGAGGTAGTGTGTGTGAGCAAAAATTTTGACGCAGCCCGAAGGGATTTCTCCCCGTCCTCTCTTTTATATGGGGGGACGGAGAGGGGGGGGGTCGCCGATTTAATGAAGCGGCCTTGCTGTGGATGTGCTGTGTCTTGCGACACTGCTTCTGACCCAGGGCAGTGGACAGGGTGCAGGGATGACCCGTCATCTAGGAGGTGCTAAGATGGGAGGGAGGGTGGAGGGGTGTGGAGTGTTTTCGGGGATGGAATGGGTGGGAATGATTTTATGCCTTGTCCTTTTTGGCTACCTCCCTGGTAAGGGGTAAAAAGCCTTGGTATAATGTATGTACTCAAGATTAATAGAAATAATACAAGAAAGAGATGGCTGGGCTGATTGTGCCTTCTTAGACTTGCAGAAGGCTTTTGACAAAGTACCACATAAAAAGCTAATAAGAAAAATTGAAATAATAGAAGGAATACAAGGTAAGCTACTGGAATGGATGAGAGATTTCTCGAGTGGGAGAAAAACGAGAGTGGTACTTAGAGACAAGAACTCGAACTGGGAAGATATGATAAGTGGCATCCCACAGGGCTCTGTATTGGCTCCTTTAATGTTTCCCATTTATATAAATGATATGGATGAGGGAGTGAGGTATTACATGAACCTCTTTGCTGATAATGCCAAATTACTTAAGAGAGCAAGCACAGAAGAAGACTGCAGATTGCTATAAGTAGACCTGGATAAAATATGGAAATGGAGTCAGAAGTGTGAAGTGAACTTTAACATTAAGAAATGCAGTACAATGGAATTTGGAAAAAGCAAAAATAGAATATCGGGTCAATATAAAATTGGTAACAACGAAGTCAAACAAGTCGACTCAGAAAGGGACCTAGGAGTAATTATCTCGAGTGACTTGACGCATGATAAACATGTTAATAAACTAGTTGGAGAAACTTTTAACTTATTAAAATCAATGAGAGTGGCCTTTGACTACATGGATGAAGAAATGGAGAAAATATTAATTACATTGATAAGACCTAAATTAGAGTATGCTGCGACACTATGGGCACCTAGTAAAGAAAAAGAAAGAAAAAAGAAAAAAAAAAAGAGCAGCAACAAAAATGGCACCTACACTTTTAATTTTGACATATGAACAAAGATTGGATAAGTTACATCTATCAACACTGGAACAGAGAAGAGAATGAGGTGATTTAATTATCTACAGAATTATGAAAGGGAGGAAATTCTAGACAACTTATTAAAATGGGACAAGAGAAACAGGACATGAAAAGAAGCTAAAGAAGGACAGTTACAGAAGAGATTTGAAAAAGAATAGCTTCCCACATGGACTGATGTCTGGAACAAACTAAACGGGGAAACAGTGAGTGCCAAAACTATACAAGATTTTAAGAATAAACTGGATGTGGAGAGATAAAAAATGGGTCACAACAAGCATAGCTCTCGTCCCGTAAAATACAAATAGGTAAATACAACTATTATACCAATACCTAGTACACAAGTACTTTAGCAATTTGAATCTAAGTTGTGATCACTATTTGCAATGGTTTCACCAACTTCTATATCGACAATTGTCATACTCTCGTGGCTAGTGATCAACAGATCGAGTAAATTTCCATGTCTTCTGGGTCTTTTACATATAGAAAACTTAAGTAAATATTAACGAGTAAAAATAATATCCGTCTTGGTTATATGAATAGAATTTCCATGTAAAGCCAAACAAATAAGAATGCATGTTACCAATATACCTTTACAATTAATATTTTTCTGCCTATCATGGTAACACATTAACTTAGTTTGGTTATACAAGGGATTGTTGGTAATCTACTTTTATTCATTTATTTTTTTATTTTTTTATTATATTTATTTATTATTATTATTATTTTTTTTTTTTTGAGTAGTGGGATCCCCTTGAAAAGAAGAACGCTGGTCGTCACTTTTAACTTCTACATCTCCTTTCCATAAAACGAAATATACTAGGATAGTATGGGGTGAAGTGTTACATCCTGGGCATTTCTCCACAATGCAGTCATCCAGCCTCTTCTGGTAACTTAGAAGGGTTGCTGGGTGGTGGCTGCACCGCAGTCTGGTCAGGTGGACTGTGTCCTTTCGTGGGAGAGAGGATTCAGAGGGATGGCTATCAGGGGGTCTGGCATGTAGCAGTGTGTTGTCCTTTAGTGTGTTAATGGAGCAGTGAGTGATATGATCATGAATATGTTTCCGGAGGCTGGTATTTGGTGGTTTTGGAGGAAGAGAAGAGAGTATTTGTGTGTGATATAGATATTTGGGTGTTTTTTTTTTATATTTCTTGGTGTGTGTGTGTGTTCTGCTATATAGTGTAGTGGGTGTGCTGTGTTTGTGGAGGCTGCAGCAAGTGTTTGTGTGTCTCTCTTGTCAAGGTGATCTTTGACTTTGAGGACTTTTGTTTCAAAGTTAGGTGCTCTGTAGGCGTTGTGTTTGTACAGCCTTTAATTGTCTTTATGGCTTTATTTTGTATGGTGGAATAAAAAGGGTAATGAGGAATAGAAATTTGGGAATGAATGCTAAGAGGAGACTGTATGAATGTGTGATTGTGACAACATCACTGTATGGTTCAGAAACATGGAACATAAGAGAGGAAGAGAGAAAGAGTTTGAATGTGTTTGAGATGAGGTGTCTGAGAAGTATGATGGGGGTTACTAGGCTAGATAGTGAGAAATGAGGAGGTGAAGAGGAGAACAGGGGTGGAAAGGGAGTTGGGAAATAGGGTCGATGAAAGAGTATTAGGATGGTTTGGACACATGGAAGGAAGGAAGGAAGAAAGACTAGAAAAGGAGGTATGGAAGGCAGATGTGGAGGGAGTGAACATGAGGGGACGTCCTAGGATGAGATGGATGGATGGGGTGAAGGGGGCTTTGGGGAAGAGGGGAATGTCTGTTGAGGAAGGACGGGAGAGGACAGAAGACAGGGGTGAATGGAGAATGGTTGTATATGGAAGATGTTGTGATGCATGAGGTGGAATGGACGGGGGGATGGGGGGTGAGGTAGTGTGTGTGAGCAAAATTTTGATGCAGCCCGAAGGGATTTCTCCCCGTCCTCTCCTTTATATGGGGGGACGGAGAGGGGGGTCGCCGATTTAATGAAGCGGCCTTGCTGTGGATGTGCTGTGTCTTGCGACACTGCTTCTGACCCAGGGCAGTGGACAGGGTGCAGGGATGACCCGTCATCTAGGAGGTGCTAAGATGGGAGGGAGGGTGGAGGGGTGTGGAGTGTTTTCGGGGATGGAATGGGTGGGAATGATTTTTGTGCCTTTTCCTTTTTGGCTACCTCCTTGGTAAAGGGGAAAAAGCCTTGGTATATGTATGTATGTTTTGTATGGTCTGAAGGGTGTTGAGGTGTGTCTCACTGAGATTAGGTGCCCTTGCTGGACTTGCATAATTCATCACTGAGTGTATGCAATTGTTTATTTTAAGGTAAGTTTCTTTGTTTTGTCCAAATGTTGTTTCAGTAATTGATTTAAGTGCATTGAGTCTAGGTGTGCATTTACTTTTTATGTTTGTGATGTGTTGTTTAAATGACATGGATATATCATATGTTACACCATATAGAGATGAGGAATGTATTTGTGTTCTTTTGTCCAGTTGGTGAAAAGTGTTGCTGTGGATTTGGCTGGGGCTATTTTGAGTCTCTTTGTAATAAACCATGTGTTGAGTGTATCAAGGCATGGCTGTATTATTGTGATTGTTATGTCATCTGCATAGGAAGAGATTTGTATTTCTGAGGTGTCTGGTGTAAGTATATCATGCATGTATAGAATAAAGAGTGTGGGGAATAGAACTGAGCCCTGTGGTACTCCATTCTTAATGTTTCTGGTGTGCGATGATTGGCCATCATATGACACATAAGCATTTCTGCCTGCCGGATAAATGGCCAGCCATCTTTTAGTGTGTGTGCTGTGTCCAGGGCAGTGGACAGGGTGCAGGGATGACCCGTCATCTAGGAGGTGCTAAGATGGGAGGGAGGGTGGAGGGGTGTGGAGTGTTTTCGGGGATGGAATGGGTGGGAATGATTTTATGCCTTTTCCTTTTTGGCTACCTGCCTAGTAAGGGGGAAAAAGCCTTGGTATATGTATGTATCTTTTAGTGTTATTGTGCATGTCTTTGTTATATATTTTGTTTGTTACTTTGTGGAGGGGGATAGCATCAAAAGCTTTACCAATGTCTAATGTTATAAGAAGTGTTCTGTGATGGGGCCTATCTGAATTGATGCCATCTAATATTCTTTGTGTGAGATTTATTAGAAGAGTGTGGAGTGTAGTGGTCTAAAACAGTGTTGTGATTCAGCAAGGAGAATATGTAGTATGAGGGAGTTGGGAGATATGGTTGATGAATGAGTATTGAATCTATTTTCCCTAATAAAAAAGTAGTTTTAAGATTCATTTAGATAAGCACCTAAGAAATAAGCTGTAATAACTGGCATTTTTATTTTATTTCTTATTATTAATGGTTTATTTCTAGTTATTCATTTATTGTCAAGTATTCTTATTTTTGTTCCTCATTTTTCATTATTTACTTATTTTATTCTTTTATCTACCTGTTTATTATCTATGCTTTCCACATCCAACCTAGTTATGGACCAAAAGGTCTACTGCCGGCATGCTCTTCCTTTGTAATCCTTTGGTTTGGACACATGGAAAGAATGAGTGAAGAAAGATTAGTAACAGAGGTGCGGAAGGAGTGAACATGAAGGGGCAACCAAGGATGAGATGGATGGATGGATGGGGTAAAAAGGGCATTGGGAAAGAGGGGAATGTCTGTTGAGGAAGGACGGGAGAGGACAGAAGATAGGGGTGAATGGAGAATGGTTGTGTATGGATGATGCTGTGATGCATGAAAGGGAGTGGGTGGGAGATGGGGGGGTGAGGGAGTATGTGTGAAAAATAAATTGATGCAGCCTGAAGGGATTTCTCCCCATCTCCATTCCTGCAGGAGGGGTCAGAGGGTTGTTGTTGTTGTTGTTTTTTTTGCCAATTTAATGGAGCAGGCTTGCTGTGGATGTGCTGTGTCTTGCAACACTGCTTCTAACCCAGGGCAGTGGGCGAGTTGCAGGGATAACCTGTCTTCCAGGAGCAGCCAAGATAAGAGAGAGGAAGGGGGGTGAATGGAAGTGGGGTATGTGCAAATGGAATAGGTGGGGGTGGATTTTATGCCTTTGTTTTTGGCTACCTCCCTTGTACCATATACCATACCAAAGGCTTTTTCCCCCTTGTATGGAGGGGTACCCAAAAAGAAAAAGGCATAGAAACCACTCCCACCCATTCTATTTCCTATATATTCCACTCCCCTCCACCCTCCCTATTATCTTGGCACCTCCTGGAAGACGGGTCATCCCTGCATCCTGTCCACTGCCCTGGGTCAGAAGCAGTGTTGCAAGACACAGCACATCCACAGCAAGGCCGCTTCATAAATTCGGCAACCCCCCCTCTCCGTCCCCTCAAGCAGAAAAGGAGAAGACGGGGAGAAATCCCTTTGGGCTGTGTCAAATTTTTCTCATACATACTTCCTCACCCCCCACCCCCACCCACTGCCCCTCATGCATCACAGCATCATCCATACACAACCCCTCTCCATTCACCCCTATCTTCTGTCCTCTCCCATCCTTCCTCCACAGACATTCCCCTCTTTCCCAAAGCCCCTTCTAACCCCATTCATCCATCCATCTCATCCTAGGTGGACTCCTCATATTCCTTCCTTCCACACCTCTTTTACTAATCTTTCTTCACTCATTCTTTCCATGTGTCCAAACCATCCCAATAGTCTTTCATCCACCCTATGTCCCAGCTCCCTTTCCACCCCTGTTCTCCTCCTAACCTCCTCATTTCTCACTCTATCTAGCCTAGTAACCCCTATCATACTTCTCAGACATTTCATTCAAACTCCTCCTCTCTTATGTTCCATGTTTCTGCCCCTTACAGTGCTGTTGGCACAATCACTCCTTCATATTATAAGCTCACTTGTAAGGGGGGAAAAGCCTTTGGTATATATATGTGTCATCACAGACACATCAAATAGTCAAAGAATTTTTAAATATGTTCACCTTCCAAAACAAGGCAGTGAACAAGTGGAACACATTACCAGTTGTTGTTGCCTTGTGTTGTTCATAACAAAATAGAGGAACACGATCACCTTCACAGGCTCTCAACAGAGTTTCCACTTGCTATGTCGTGTTCTTGTCTGATGGCTACCCCAGTACCCCCTTCCTCCATGTTCTACCCTGTTAGAACCCTTACAGAATTGTTGGTCCAAGGATTGCAGTAGAAATAATAAGCCATACCAACTATCAAGGAGCTAACTCCGCACCCCCACCCACATGGAACCTGAGAAGAAAGAAGTGATATGGCAGAACTATTTGGGAGGCTGTGCACATAAGACAGACAAATATGAATTCAAATCTAAATATGATCATTGAAATTAAGGATATAGATTAATTTGCAACTGTACATGATTTTGAGAATAGGTATTATGTCATATTGGAGAGTAGTAGATGGGACCCAACAAGCGTTGTTATTTTCCTACATACTACAGTTAGGTAAATGCATACATAACAGGACCCCATGAGCATAGCTCATTTCTTGTGGGTAAATATACATGAGAGGTAATATATTATTTTTTCTAACATGTCTTTCTATACATAATATTTATCACTCACCTTGAATTTGCTTGTATCAACAAAGAGTGTCCAGGGTTGAACATCATTGTCTCTTCTCTTCTGCAGCCACTCCTTTGCAGCTGGAGATGCCATCTGCAGCTGCAAGGGCAACTGCATTATCAAACTGAAATAAATATATCAAATGTTATCAGCTAAATCTATCAAATTTATCTCAAATGACCATTAGCTGGAAGAATTAAAACTAAGGTCACATCCACTCACAAATACCCATTATCTTCTGTCCCAATCTCATCTGTATCCACATAATCCTTGATGTTAACTTATGTCAGCCACTGAGCAACAAATGATAGCATAATTTTTTGCCAAAGCACACAAAAGCTACACCAGTTGTGTGTGCAAAAACAATACATGAATTTAAAAATAGTTTAGATAAAATGAGATATGAAGACGGGACACCACGAGCATAGCTCCCCTTCCCGTAAAATACAACTAGGTAAATACAAAATAATTCAAATTATATAGTGAACCACAACAGCCATTCTGAACAACAAAAGTTGCATTGAGACATATTTCTATAGCCAGAATGATATAACACACTATACATACTGTACATATACTGTCAAGGGCTTTTCCCCCCTTACAAGGGAGGTGGCCAAACTCAAAGACATAAATCCACTCCCACCCATTTCATTCCCCCATACTTCACTCCCACTCACCACCCCTCCCTCCCTTGCTCTTTTCTTGGTTCCTCCTGGATGATGGGTCATCCCTGCAGCTCGCCCACTGCCCTGGGTCAAAAGCAATGCAGCAAGGCCGCTTCATTTAATTAGTGACCCCCGTCTTCGTCCCCTCATGCAGACAAAGAGAAGATGGGGAGAAATCCCTTTAGGCTGCATCAAAATATCATTTCCACATACTTCCTCACCCACACCCATCCCCCACCCTCCCTTCCATGCATCACGGCATCATCCATACACAATTGTATACTACAATTAGGTAAATACAACTCTTCTCCACTCACCCCTATCTTCTATCTTCTTCCATCCTTCCTCAACAGACATTCCCCTCTTTCCAATGCCCCTTTTACCCCATCCATCCATCCATCACATCCTAGGTCGACCACTCATGTTCACTCCTTCCACACCTCTTTCACTAATCTTCCTTCACTCATTCTTTCCATGTGTCCAAACCATCCCAACACTCATAAACCCCATCTCCCAACTCCCGTTTCACCTCACTTCTCACTTTATCTAGCCTAATAACCCCTAACATACTTCTCAGGCATTTCATCTCAAACTCATTTATACTTTTCCTATCTTATATTCCATGTTTCTGCCTTATAAAGTGCTGTTGGCACAATCACTCCTTCATACAATCTCCTCTTAGCATCCATTACCAAATGTCTATTTCTCATTGCACTTTTTAATCCACCAAGGCATTTACTTGCTTCTCTCAATCTACATTCTACCTCCACCTCCATTCCTCCCTTTCCTGCCATATTTGCACCCAAATATCTAAAGCTATCCACTGCCACCAGTCTCACTTCCAATTTGCTGCTATCCTCTCCCATTGTACATTTCATCACCTTGTATTTACCCACATTTATCTTCAACTTCCTTCTTTCACACACCTTCTCAAACTGTTACTAACTCCCTCCTCTGATCCTGCTACAAGCAGTGTCGTCAGCAAACAACAACTGGCTTATCTCCCACTTTTCTCCATTTTCTTTAACCATCTTCAACCCCTGACCCACTACCCTTGCATTTACCTCTCGCACCACCCCATCCATGTATAGATTGAACAGCCAGGGTGACAGAACACATCTCTGACCAAGTCCCACCTTTACCTCAAACCACTCACTCTCTTCATTTCTAATCCTAACACACACCCTACTCCTCTCATAAAAACTCTTGACTGCTCTTAACAGCTTTCTTCCTATCTCATATGTCTGTAATACCTCCCACAGTGCCTTCCCGTCTACCCTGTCATAAGCCTTTTCCAGATCCATAAAAGCCCAAAAAACATCCTTACCTTTTCCTACACCTTTCTCACATATCTGTCTTACCACAAAAATCTGATATACGCAACCCCTACCTGTCCTAAACTCACACTGTTCCTCACCAATTACTCCCTCTCCTAATCCTCTCAATCAAGACCCTCCCATAGGACTTCCCAACTACACTTAACAAACTGATCCCTTTGAAACTACTACACTCACACTTGTCCCCTTTTCCCGTGTAAAGTGGAACTATACAGGCAACTCTCCAGTCCTCTGGCACTCTACCCTCTCTTAATCAAATATTAAATAACCTCACCAGCCAGTCCACCATCTCTCTACCTCCTTTTTTCAGACATTCAGCATGACATCCATCCAACCCAGGTGCCTTACCTGCTCTCATCATCTCAACAACTGCCTTCACTTCATCTTTCCTTATTTCTCCACTCATCACGGTCATTTTCTTAGCGCTTCCCACTGCAACTACCTTTCCCTATCCTCCTTCACATTTAACAACTCCCTAAAATATTCTTTATTTTGTATTTTATTTTGTATTTTTAGTTTTACCATAGATTTTTATTTTGATGTTTCAATTTGTAGTTTCACCATAAATAAATAGTTTTTCAATATATAAATAAAAATATAACTCTTTCAAAATTATTCTGAAATTACCTCAGTGGTGACGGTGTTTGGGGGACACTTCCGTAAGGGTGATTGGCTATACAATAACGACTGCCGATACGATGCCAGGAGACGAAACGGCGAAGAAGCGTAGACAGAGATACCTATGGAAGAGGCTAACAGGTACAGGTAAACGTCGACTTACGATGGCCGCGACTTACGATTTTTCGACTTTACAATGATGACGATATGATATATTTAACCCCTTCCATACGGTCCCGCACATGTAGGCGTCATGAGGAGCAAGTGGATTCGCGACGCTGCCATATCGGCGTCTTGATTATATTTATTGTGGTCGCCCCTGTGTTTTAACATTCTCTCAAATGTGCCCTGAATCCCGTTCTCTGTGGTTTTCAAAATTCGCGGGTGAGAGAACGAGCGATATAAGCGGAGACTATATTTTATGATGCGAGTATTATTACGACACGTCGTACGGCTGGCATTGGCTGCTGCCGTACTGAAAATACATATTATAGTGTTTGAATATGGTAAAAAGAATAAAAATAATTAAATAAACTACTGTACACGTTTAATAGGCTATATTCAGTATCTCTGGTGGTTAATATACAGGTAGGCTAGGTACAGTGACCACGGAACAGAGTGATACACAAATTGGGGATCGACTTACGATGAAATCGTCTTACGACGGCTCTATCGAAACCTAATGCCATCGTAAGTCGACGTTTACCTGTATCAAGGGTATAATGAAGAAGACTTTCCAAGAAGATAAGGTGTTGGCAGCTAGACTAAGGGACGAGTACAGTTAAATGTTCCATGGTTTGTACGCTGACATCAAGACCTTTAATGTTTAAGTGTCAATACACAAGTTCCAAGGGAAGGTGATCGCCTTCAAATTAACTCTAGAGAACGATAAACAATTCAAATACAGTGATGACATGTTTGACGGATTGGAGTGTTCGGACAATATGATAGAGGAGGATTCAGAGGCGTTCACGCGGCAATACTTCCCAGGATATAAGATATTCGTTAAACATGGTGCAAAGTCTGATCACAGGAACTTCCAGATGCATTTCTTAGAAAGACTTTTCAAAACATCAAAAAGAACTGTTATTCACAACAAATATGCTATAAGAAAGGTAAAAGCTGTGATTAAGCATAAAAATGAAACGAAAAAGAAAAATATCGAACACAACGCTCAATCTAACCTCAAACCAAGAACATAACTCTTTCAAAATGATTCTGAAATTACCTCAGTGGTGGCGGTGTTTGGGAGACACTTCTGTAAGGGATTCTCTGATTATCTATACCGGAACTACCAAAGAAAACGGAAAAATAGTAACGAAACGACCACACAATGTAGTGTATAAGTTGTTCATGAATATTTTTTTAATTGAGCACGGAGTAATCAATATTCCTGAAGACATATTCAAACTAATAGAAGAAGCTATCAAGATGATTATGCCAGACTATGACACCATCTACACATCAACCACTGGAGATTCATTGGAGGATATTAAGGATTAGATTTTGGACAAACTAAGGAAGGAAAATAAGGAACTACACGAGAAGTTGGATCAGATCTTCACCATGATGAAGAGGATGAGAGATGAAGACAGCGACGAAGAACATAGGTCGCCCAAATGTAGGTTTCACGCAGAAAAATACTGAGGTAGAATCTGACGAAGGCAAACCGTCTACTAAGAAATAAAACGCATCTGTGGATTGTATGGCCCGCAAACAAAGCGACCAAGTGCCACAGGACAAGCAACCTGCCGAAGGTAGTTGCAGCAAAGCCGCTGCTTGTATATAAAAAATTGAAATTACTCTGCTCATCATGTATGGGGTCACATTTTCATATTTCTTCACTACAACCAAAGTAAACAAATTTATAGCATTCAATCAGCAATACATGTATCTACAGGTAGGTATAGGCCTAATATTACAATATTTGCATTCCTACATAGCATGGGTGCAAGCACTTGTTATACAAGGGGGTAAGGGGCTTCAGCCCATCCCCTAAAATTGAGAAAAGTATTACTATTGTTACTCACACACCCAAAAAATTATGTGTTTGCATCCTTGCTAAATGCCCAAATAAATATTAACAGTATTTTGCAAGAAAATGCAAAGGAAATGAATTGGGAAGAATTGACAATAAAAGGTGGAGAGGAACTCTAGGCAATGTCCTACTGGATTTGCCCACTGATTATACATTGACACAATGGGTTAAAGAAAACACTAGATATGGACACAATGAAGAACCATAGAGAATAGATATTCACTTCTGAGCCTGGAAGAGTGACCACCTACTAATAGAGTTCGAGCTTAAGGGGGTACGCAACACCTGGGGTGGTAAATTTGGTCAAGATATGGCATTTTTCAAAACTGTGTTCAAAATGTTTGTATACCATTTAGAAATAAATCCCGACAAATAATTTTCCAGCCGCGCGCAATTTAAAGGTCCTGGGTGAGGATTAAAGGGACAGATTTAAAGGCGCAACCCACACTAGAAGGAGGCGTGCCACTTAGGACCTTCAGGCGCAGCGAATAACGTTGAAATTTGATTGAATTTACACTCGCCCAGTGTATCAACGTCCAATACGAATGTGGAGGGGAAGGGAGGAAGGTGGAGGGAGAATATTTCGCCAACTTTGTGCGAAACTAAGCGTTAGTTACCGGCTAACTCTGAAAAGGGAAGTACGCATGTCTCATGAGCTCTCATTGCAATCTATTACTTTAGCTAGTACATATTACTCTTTAGTACAGTCATCATGGGTAGCAAAAAGAACAAAAGAACATCACAATGACAAAAAACAGCAGTCAAAGATGGCAAGCAGTCAAAGACGACTAAAGATCTCACCACCTCTCACTCCACCACCGCCCTCACCTGCACCTCTGTGACGGTGACAGAGGTAAAGGACAACATTAGACTAAACAATTCAAAGAGGAAGATTAAATCCAAAGAAGAAAGCAAGAGGAAAAAGATCAAGGCTATACAGGAAGAAGAAAGAAGAAGGGACATCATATGATGCTGGAGGGGGTGCCCTACCAACATAGATTGGCGAGGGGAATCTGATGAGGAAAGAGAAGGTGCCCACTACTGGAAAATAAACCTCTTTCCAATGATTTAGATACCCTGAAGACCCCCAGCAGAGAGGTTTCATATGAAGAAACCGCCAAAGGTGCAAAAAAGCAAATTATATGATGTTGTCGTCTGTGCGTCGTCACTACTGTGACATACTTATACTTTAGTTTTTCAGTATTTAAAGTACTTATAATTAAAATATGTTGATAATTTTTACTGTACTTACTTATTATATAATAAGAATTAAGCCATGAAAAAATCAGTCAAATTGGTGAAACTATAAGCAAGTTACAGATATATTCATATTTCAAGTTGCCATATCTCCGTTCGATATTTTTCTACTTTTTTTTAATCATAAAAAATCTAATATACATTAGATTTAAATGAAACTTACAGATAATATTACTTTTAGTAACTGCTAGGGCCGATCGTTCGAATATTTTGAATAGGATGAAAGAGTTCGGAGTAATAATGGAAACAAGAGCAAAAAAATTGTATTTTTCACGATTTTTGCCAGCCATTAAAATTGAAATGCCTGTATGCAAAAGTATAAAGGAAATTGTTCAATTACTCAATGACCGGCCCTAGGTGTGCCTACTGACTAATCATAGCCAAAATATAAAACAAATTGGTCCACGTATTATGGTGCTGTGCACTTTTAAATGTCGCTACTGGTATACGTACATGTGTACATGTGTACATATGTACATACATCATTCTGCTTCACCTAAAATGTAAGCAATATGGATACCTATTTACCTGAGAAGTTTCAGCTCTTTACTCTAAATATTTTAGAAAATGACCTCCAGGTGTCGCGTACCCCTTAAGGAACAAAATGATGTGAGAAGAAATGAGAAACACAGAGAAGGAAGATTAATGTATAACAAAACTACATACATATACCAAGGCTTTTTCCCCCTTACAAGGGGGTAGCCAAAAAGGAAAAGGCATTCCCACCCATTCCATCCCTGAATACACTCCACATCCCTCCACCCTCCCTCCTTTCTCAGCACTTCCTGGATGACGGGTCATCCCTGCACCTTGTCCACTGCCCTGGGTCAGAAGCAGTGTCGCAAGACACAGCACATCCACAGAAAGGCCGCTTCATTAAATCGGCGACCCCCCTCTCCGTCCCCCCTTGCATAAAAGGAGAAGACGGGGAGGAATCCCTTCGGGCTGCGTCAAATTTTGCTCACACATACTACCTCACCCCCATCCCCCTGTCAATTCCACCTCATGCATCACATCATCATTCATATGCAGGTAGTCGTCGACTTACGACCTATGCAACTTACGACTGATCGACTTTACAACCACGAGATAGTGCAATAATATTTAACATTTAATAGAGTAATAGAACTGCAATGTTATGCTTGGCAGCGCAGAACAATTACTCCGCATGCCGCGAGACGCGAGTACGATAGTTTTGGCAGGCTGCCGAAACCATCAGCATCCCACCCAGTTAAATATTCTTTCAATTTTTTTCTTTGAAGTAAAATGTTTCCTAATTTTGCATTGCATTTTGTATTTCTATATGTTTTGCAATTAACAAAATGTAACAATAAAACTTTTTTTTTATGCCTAGGCTAGTTTGTTGTCGATAACGATATGTTCGGTACAGTACGTAAGCGAAAAAAATGTGTTTTGAAATAAAATAAAATCTTAATTTTGCCTTGCATTTTTTATTTTTATATGTTTTGCAATTAATAAAATGTAACAGTAAAACTTTCTTATGCCTAGTCTGTTATCGATAACAATATGTTCGGTTCAGCATTTTGTATCTTTATGTTTTGCGATTAATAGAATGTAACAGTAAACTTTGTTTATGCCTAGTCTGTTGTCGATAACAATATTTTCGGTACAGTACGTAAACGAAATGAATGTGTTTTGAAATAATAAAAAAAAAATCCTAATTTTGCCTTACTATGATTTTAATGTAACCAACAAAAAGTATTAGTAGGTCAAAGATGACAGGACTTTATTCAGTATGCATAGGCCTTGGCTATGTTTCCTAACGAAAATTAGAAGAAAAAAAAATTAATATTAAACAACGTAGATCAAAGATAATAAGATTTTATTCAGTATGCATACATTTCCTAAAGAAAGTCTGATGGTAAAATAATATTAAAGTTAAAAAATGCAGTATTAAATATCATAGGTTAAAGAGGATAGGATTTTATTCAGTATGCTTAGGCCTAGGCTACGTTTCCCAAAGAAAATCAGATAAAACTACAAAAAGGTTAAAAAATACTGTACAACATAGTTCAAAGATGCTAAGATTATTTCAATATGCTAACTATAATATACAATATATATATATATATATATATATATATATATATATATATATATACACAGTAACAAAAATATTTAAAGGGTAATATATACTGTATATATATAAAGACCGACTTGCGTCCAGATCGACTTACGACCTGTCTGTCGGAACCGAACTCGGTCGTAAGTCGACGACTACCTGTACAACCATTCTCCATTCACCTGTCTTCTGTCCTCTCCCGTCCTTCCTCAACAGACATTCCCCTCTTCCCCAAAGCCCCCTTCACCCCATCCATCCAACTCATCCTAGGACGTCCCTTCATGTTCACTCTCTCCACATCTGCCTTCCATACCTCTTTTACTAGTCTTTCTTCACTCATTCTTTCCATGTGTCCAAACCATCCTAATACTCTTTCATCAACCCTATCTCCCAAGTCCCTTTCCACCCCCATTCTTCCCCTCACCCCCTCATTTCTCACTCTATCTAGCCTAGTAACCCCCATCATACTTCTCAGACACCTCATCTCAAACACATTCAAACTCCTTCTCTCTTATGTTCCATGTTTCTGCCCCATACAGTGCTGTTGGCACAATCACTCCTTCATACAGTCTCCTCTTAGCATCCATTCCCAAATGTCTATTCCTCAGGAAAAGGTGGAGTGAAGGTGGAGGTAGAATATAGATTGAGAGAAGCGAGTAAATGCCTTGGTGGATTGAAGAGTATAACAAAACTGACTTTGTAAAACTTGGAAAAAAAATTCAAAATGCTAGCTGGGAAAATTTTCAAATGATGAAACAAAGATGGAAGAGAAATGGAACATTTTTTAGAGAAAAATATAAGGAGGGAACAAAGAAACATGTACCTAAGCAGAAACAACAAAAGGGCTTACATAAAGTGTTGATATAATAAAAAGTGTAGCGAGGCGAAAGGTTGAAGAGATAAAGCCTGGAAAAAATGGGGAAAAAAAAAGACAAAAAAGTGACTAAATGGCAAACATACATCACACTGAGAAATGAATCTGTGTGTTGATATTTGAGGAGACGCTCCACTGGGTACCCTGATCGCCCACGCATGTACTCGACCCATTTTGCAACTAGCTCCTCCCCATTCAGGTCATGGGTGTTTATATACTCCTCTCCTCCATTTACTGAAACCATAGATCTAATTAGTAATATGCCATGAGTAGACAAAAAAAAAAAAATATATATATATATATATATAATAATGATAATAATAATAAATCAACAAACAAATTGTCAAGGTTGTATATTCTAGATACATTTCCTTTAAAAATATGTCTCAGTCATAATCAAATTGTAAATAGATTTCTTTGCTTGCTCAATTACTATGCTGCAAGTGGGGTGCAGGGCAATGTTCCCTCTAAGCTGTGTGCATGTGCATGCACACACGTTTTACAAATAGTACACAAAGGAAAATATATGTGCACACAAGGTTTTCAAGATGAAATTGAAAATTTCTAATTAAAGAAATTAATTGTATAATTTCATAACAATTTAAAACAAAAGAAAGGTGATTTTGAGAATTTGTCAATTTCATAAAATCATGTCTTGAGATCCTTTGTATTGTGTTCTGCAGTCAGTATGGTGACCCACATAAGTACACACATACTTAGCAAAGAAGGCAAAATTTGCACACAACCAAATTTCTGTGCTCACTCACAGCAAAGAATTAAGAGGGAACATTGGTGTGCGGGCAGGCTTTTAGAAGTGAATTCTCTGCGAATGTCATTAAATATAAAATCTTTAATTCAGGCTAACACCAGTAAATTTGATTAAGCTAAGAAGAACTCCAGCTCTTCAAAGGGAAAAAAATTACTTTTTCAATAATGTAGGTAACAGTGTTTTTGTTACAAGGGATTAGGGGGGAGAGCTGTTACTGTTCCAGGAGTATGAGGGTCTTAGGTTTGCCACTGCTACAGGTTCCTGAGTTTAAGCTCCAATGTAAAAAGAGGCTACTACCTGTTGCAAAAGTCAAACTTACAGTACTCTGCCTTGATGCAAGGTGATCAATGCCTCCGAGGTTTTAGGTACACCACCATGCCAGGGTTGTCATTGGCAAAGTTGATCAAATCCTTCTCAATATGATCTCTGCAATAAAACAAAAACTGTCTGCAAAGAAATATGGGATCACATGAAGAATTGTCACCCCAGTCTTTGACAGGGTAAAAATTCTTCATGTGGGCCATTCTGGGTTTACGATTATTCAGTTGTACAAGTTGATAACAATTAGCACAACTCTCAATCAACCTAAACTAACAATCTTTATTCCACTGTTGATATTTGGCATACTGGGGTGACAATTCTTCAGGTGGGATCTCATGGGGTGACAATTCTTCATGTGGGCGTTCTGGGGTGACAATTCTTCATGTGCCCTGAAAAATGTAACATTTGCAAAACTTGTTGGTCCATATTGGATGGAGGCTGTTAATGGCTGCCTCATGACCATGGGTCTTCTGCAAGAGAGAGAGACCAATTGATTGATCTCAATACGATGTACACAGGACCCCCATCAATGTGGAATTTATGAGAGCAATTTCAAAGCAACGAACAAAAAAAGGTAATAACCATTGGAAGGTGCCAAAATAGTTCTCAACACCCTCTTAACGATCAAAAGTCATTTAAAAGAAACTATTTTTGACACAAAATGTGGACTGTTACATCTATGAGTATGCAAAATATAAGAATATGTGAACCTGCAGTTGTGGAACAGCATGTGTTGGGGGGGAGGGAGGGGTGTCATCTTTACATACAGCCTTTAGTTTAATTTTCTTCATTATCATTTTAACATTTATAAGCAGAGCAAAACTGAGATGGGCTGGACATGTGGCACTTATGGAGGACCATAGAACTCTAAAACGAGTAATGATGGGTAGAATGCCTGGAAAGAAGAATTATCTTTAACATAAACATATTCATCACTATGCAATGAATTAGTCAAAACTTACAAGAATGTTAAAATGGATCTTGTACCATTACTTTTCATTCATTCACAACCACCAGCCTTAAATCTAACTGAATCTTTATTCCCTTTGTATCCAGTTAAATTAAATACCTCCCACAACATAGTAACAGCAAGGAAAATATCCCTTGTACGAGAGGATGTATATTTGTATGGTTTAGACCAGCCTACTGCTCACCACAATGCATATGTCCTGGGGGCATTCAGTCAGAGCTCATTATGAGATAAAATGGGAGGACTGTAAACATATACGATAGCAGTCTGCGCAATACTCCCCATGTTGCGTTCACTATGGATACAACTCTCTGGCACCAGTTTACAGGGCCCCAACAAAGGGAGGGGCGGGGAGTAATGCCCTGGGGTAGGATGTTTGGGGGGGGGGGGGCAATGACCTGAGGCGGGATGTTTGGGGGGGGGGGCACTTTTGGTGAAAAGAAGGTAAAGTAAATTCCCACTACTGTAATGCACTTTCAATGCAGGATTTATTTATCATGAGTTGTGAGTATGAACATTGTTTTGAGGATGAATCTTACACGTGAGTCGTACTAGTGACCATCAGATGTGGAAGGTGGTGGTGGTGTGTGTGGGGGTGGGGGTTCAGCTCTTTTCAACTCGCCCCAGGGTGGCACTTACCCATGTTGGTAAATTGCCAGTTTATAGTAAACATAAATCGTACAGTTTCTGTTTGAAAGGCCTACACCCTTCCATGAGCTGCCTATGGGTGACTTGACCACTTTGGAAATTTATAATGGTTTACAACTGTGTATTTACCTAGTTGTATTTACCTAGTTGTATTTTACGGGAAGGGGAGCTATGCTCGTGGGGTCCCGTCTTCATATCTCATTTTATCTAAACAATTTTTAAATTCATGTATTGTTTTTGCACACACCACTTTCTCATCTAACTTGTTCCAACTGTCTATTACTCTGTGAGGAAAGCTGTTCTTTTTCAAATCTCTTCTATAGCTGTCTTTTTTTATTTTCTTTCCGTGTCCTCTTGTATTTCTGTCATCCCATTTTATCAGATTCTCTCTATCAGTAATTTCTATGCCTTTCATGATTCTGTAAATAGCTATCAAATCTCCTCTCTCTCTTCTTTGCTCTAGTGTCTGTAGTTCAAGTTTTTGTAGTCTCTCTTCATATGATAGTTTTGAGAGTGTTGGTGCCAGTTTTGTAATTGCTCTTTGTATTCTTTCAAGTTTTTTTATACATTTTTTTGTACTTGGTGACCATATCGTTGCTGCATATTCCAATCTTGGTCTTATCAGGGTGATTAGGATTTTCCTCACCATTTCTTCATCCAGGTATGTAAATGCCACTTTGATTGTTCTTATTAAATTATAAGTTTCTCCAAAAATCTTATCTATATGTTTCTCAGGTGACATATTATTCATAACAATGACTCCCAGGTCCTTCTCATTTTCTACTTTTTTTATTCCTTCTTCTCCCAAATTATATGATCCTGTTATTCTGTTTTTGCTTTTTCCAAATTCCATTATACTACACTTTTTTGTATTGAACTCCATCTCCCACTTCCTACTCCATTCCTGTACTGTATTTAGATCTCTCTGTAGTGATTCACAATCTTCTTCAGTTTTCACTCTTTTCAGTAGTTTTGCATCGTCTGCAAAGAAGCTCATATAGCTTTCAATTCCTTCATCCATATCATTAATATATATAGCAAACATTATTGGGGCCAGAACTGTTCCCTGCGGGACACCGCTTATTACTTCATTCCATTTTGAGTGCTGGTTTCTTATCACTACTCTCATTTTTCTTTCTTGCAAAAAGTCTTCCATCCAATTTAGTAATTTACCTTGTATTCCTCCTTCAGATTCTAGTTTCTTAAGTAACTTCTTATGTGGTACTTTGTCAAAAGCTTTTTTTGGGTCTAGAAATGCACAATCAGCCCATCCATCTCTTTCTTGTATTATATCTATTAGCCTTGAATAGAAACATATTAAATTGGTGACGCATGATCGTCCTTGTCTGAATCCAAATTGCCTTGGATTTAGTACGTTGTTTTTTTCCAAGTATTTTACCCATCTATTTTTGATAATTCTTTCACAAATTTTTGCTATTGTACTTGTTAGAGAGACTGGTCTATAGTTGGTAGGTTCTTCTTTATTTCCTCCTTTATATATAGGTACTATATTTGCTTTTTTCCAATCTTCTGGAACTTTTCCTTCTTTCAAGGAACTGCTTATTATGCTATGTATTTTGTCTGCCAGTTCATTCCTGCATTCTTTCAGAATCCAGTTTGCTATTTCATCTGGTCCATGCGATTTTCTGACATCAAGATTACTCAAGTGTATCAATATTTCATTCTTTGATACTTCTATTTCTTCTATAGGGGGGACTTTCTCTTTCCATTCAATCTCTTCAGGTTGTATGTTCTCCCTTGTAAACACTGATTTAAAATGTTTGTTCATAATTACATCCATTTCCAATTCCACAGTGAATTCAACTCCCCCTTGTCTTAATTTCTCCAAGTCTTGTTTGTTTTTCAGTTCATTGTTTACAAATCTGTAGAATAGTTTTGGTTGATCTTTACATTTTTCTATGACGTCTTTTTCATATTTTCTCTTTTCCTCTCTGCACGTTTGTACATATTCATTTCTATAACCGGTATATATTTTCCATTTTTCAGGTCTTCTGTCTTTTTTCCATCTGGTCTAGGCTTTGTCTCTTTTGTCTTTTAACTCCCTACAACTTTTGTTGTACCAGCATTTTACATATTCTTTTTCTTGTTTTTGTCTTGGGACATACTTTTCCACTCCTTT
The DNA here is from genome assembly GCF_046742065.1 of Oratosquilla oratoria. Classification (NCBI taxonomy): domain Eukaryota; kingdom Metazoa; phylum Arthropoda; class Malacostraca; order Stomatopoda; family Squillidae; genus Oratosquilla; species Oratosquilla oratoria. The sequence continues at coordinate 428,666 of NW_027467730.1, forward strand.
TTTGTAAATTTTTGTCAAAATATTCCATTTCTTTTCCACTGATGTTTCTTCTTTGTATATTTCTTCCCAGTTTTCTTGTTGAAAGAATTCTCTTATTTTATCAAAGTTTGTTTTTTCATACATCATTCTTCCTTTTCTATATTGTTCATTTCTTTTCATATATTTTTCTTCATTAAGTTCCAGTTCAATCAATATGTGGTCACTTTTACCTATTGGTGTTTTATATTCAATCTTGTCCACTATTCTAGGTTCAGATGTAATTAATAAGTCTAGTCTCGATGGTTCTTCTTCATTTCTATACCTAGTGTTCTCCTGTATCCATTGTGTCATTGTGTGGTCAATAATAATCATCTCAAGTAGAGTGTTTCCCCATGAGTCGTCTCCACCCTTTACTGTCATTTCTTCCCAGCAGATTTCTTTGCAATTAAAGTCGCCCATCATAACTATTCTTCCTCCATCTTCCATTATTTTATTTAATGTTATCTTTGTGGCCTCTAACATACTTTTATGTTCACTCTCCTCCCATGAGGCTGTTTTTGGAGGCACATAATTTATCACAAATTTTCTGCTCTTCTTATCTCTGTCTTCCACTTCTATCATAATCATCTCTACTGTATTCTTTCCATATATGACACCTTTCACGTTTATATCCTTCTTAGTCAGGAACATAACTCCACCCCCTTGCTTTTTCTCTCTGTTTCTAATCCAATAATTGTATGCATCATGTCCTACACTGTTGGGTGGTAGTGGGCCTTTTAATTTTGTTTCTACAATTCCCATTATGTCCGGTTCTTTTTCCTTCAAATAATCATTCAGCTCATTCAATCCTGTTATTAATCCATCTATATTTGTGTAAGACGCTCTTAGTTTTCTGCCACTTCCATTGTGTTCTCTGTTTCCCTTATGTTTTTCTTTTGTATGTCGAACTTTCTTAGTTTCATGTTCACTGCTCTCCAATAGAATCTCTCTTTCTCTGACTCCGTTCTGTTCTCGTTTTTTGCCTTAGCTTCCAGTCTTTTCTGCTTTTCTTCCTCTCTTTCCTCTTTATTCATTTCCCTTTTTATCCATATCTTTTTATATTGTTCACTTGTTGCTAGTTTCCCTGTTTTGGATAAGATATTCTCTGCCGTTGTTTGTGACTTGAATTTAATCTTAATTGGTCTGGTCTTGTCTGTGCTATACTTTCCGAGTCTAAATTTCTCTTCGATTTGTTTCATAATTTCTGGTTCATCTTCCTGAACTGATTCTAGTAATTGGTTTACTTTTTCATTTTCCTCTTTGATTCTTGTGGTTCTATCTGTGTTGTTTCTCTTCCATTCCTAATATAATTATACATTTCTTCTTGTCTGCTAAATCTCTTACTATATTCTCCTTTTGTCTCATCACTTTAATAACTGAGTCTTCAGTATGTTCTTTCAATTGCTGTTTGACTATGTCAGTGAATGAAACCTTATTTCCTTCTTGGGTTGTTTTCCAATTCTTAGTTTCTTTAGCTATTGTCTCTCTGTTTTCTTTACTATTCTTCTTCAATTCCTCATTCTCCACCTTTACTTCTCTTAACTGTCTTTTTAGGTCTTCTATTTCATCAGTAAAATTTCTATTCGCCTTTTCTAGTTCTTCCAATCTTTCAACCCTTTGTAAAATGGTGTTCATATGACCTAACCTACTCTCCAAGTCCTCGATCACCTTATCAACCTTCTCCTCTAGTCTTGTCAGTCGGGGGGGGGGTTTGTGTCCCCCCCACCCTCTTTAAATCCCTTGAAAATATTCTCATCACTTTCTACTGTATTGCTCTTATCTATGCTTCTAATCTTTACATTTTTATTAGACATTTCATCATCGTCTTTTGTTTACCTTTCGCTTGTCTGCCTGGGCCAAGTCTACTCCCTCCTCATTTCCTTCCATTTCCCTCAGTAATCCCTCCCCTTTTCCTCTTTCCCTACTTTCCCACTACTCCACGAGCAATTTCTCCCCCACCCTGTAAAAACACTAGGCACTTCTCTTTGCGTTGGGATCCACAGACTTCAGTTTTCTTCAGAACGTCTTCTAAGCCGTCCATTCGTTGAAGTGTGTGTGTGTGTGTGTGTGTGTGTGTGTGTGTGTGTGTGTGTGTGTGTGTGTGTGTGTGTGATTTACCATGGTCTTTGGATCACGTGTTGAACTCATGATCGACAGTTATTTCCCTCCCAGAAGAGAGCTCAGAGCTCATATATGACCAATCTAGGTGTGTGTGTGTGTGTTTACCACCTCCATGATTCACCATGGTCTTGAATCACATGTTGGAATCATGATCAACAGTTATTAACCTCCTGGATGAGAGCTCAGAGCTCATATGAGTGATCTATGGGTAATACTGTGACCTTACACGCAAACACACACACACACACCCATCTCCCCACCCACAAGAGTTGGAGTAACACCCTGCAGTGCAGTGATACTGAAATTATTTCAGCCCTGGGCAGGAGTCAAACCCGGACTGCCGTAGTGGCAGGCGAGAACTCTAACCACAGTGCCACGAGGTAGGTGTGTGTGTGTGTGTGTGTGTGTGTGTGTGTGTGTGTGTGTGTGTGTGTGTGTGTGTGTGTGTGTGTGTGTGTGTGTGTGTGTGTGTGTGTGTGTGTGTGTGTGTGTGTGTGTGTGTGTGTGTAAAGACCAGATATACAGTGCTGCTGGAGATCCTGTGCAAGTGGGTGGCTCTTTTTTCGGTACTTTTTTTTTTTTTTTTTTTTTAGAAATGCACATCTATGCAATATAGCAATAGAAAATTAAATAATAACTTTGTAAATTATAATACATCAACACAATATGTTTTTCTTGGCAGAAATCAATAACAGAAAAAATTGCTACAAGTGACACACTAATGAACAGAACAACTATGACTGCTCGAGAAGCCATCTTTGTTGTGATAGATGCAAAGGTCAAAGAAATAAAAGTATGATATATTCGTCTAACGTAACCAGCATTTAGTAATGTGGTACATGTAATTCTAGAGGTCATCAAGGTCGTTGTCATCATCAGGGATGTTGATGGCCTGTTTTGTCATCCAATTTGACTGATAGGGGTAGAGTTTCATAGCTTGAAGAAAATCATGAAGGATTACAAAGGATTACAAAGGAGAAGCATGCTGACAGGAAACCATTTGGTCCATAACTAGGTCAAATGGAAAAAAATTAAAATAAAATAAAAATTATACTAATATAAATAATAATAAATGATACACAGGTATAGTTAAATAAACAAACAGGTAAATAGTAATAATAAACTGATATATAAGTAATAAATATGGAAATCAAGCAAATAAGACAAATAATAACAAACAAATAATCAAATAATATAAAATAAATGGCAGTCATTACAGCACCTTGCTTAAATGTTTATCTAAACGAATCTTAAAGCTTCGAACTGAACTACATCTCAGTTCCTTGGCACTGTTTTAAAAATATGTAGCTTGGTGACATCACTTGGAGAGGGAGAACACCCGGTACACACCATCAGCACCATTGTCTGTCAAACTGACAACACTGACAGGACTGGAGAGAAGACAATATGGCATCTCGAACCTATTGTCACAACTCCACTCAGTAGTGTATTTGCTTAAAACATTTTTTTCTTATTGATCTCCACCAAGAAAAGCATATACTACATTGATGTATTACAAGTTACAAAAGTGAATATCTAATTTTCTATTGTTATATAGGTGAGTAGTTCCAGAAAAAAATAGACATCTTTATTTGCTTGATAATTATACTTATTTTATGGTCACTAGCTAGTGCACACCATATGGAATCATTGAGTGACATACATTGGGCCCACTGGATATACAAACAATGATAATGGGGATGGCAGGATTTGGTTAAGTCCTGCAGGGTTCTGGCATCTTTTAAAATGATCACAGCACCCCTGGTAAAGACAATCCAGTTCTATTCCAGTATCACACATATGCGTTTTACACAATTTTTTTTTCCCATTTAAATGATTTTTTTCTATAGGATGATTATGTTAGGTTAGGCTAGAATATATTACGTTAGGAGCTATTGGGTATTGTAGATTTCATGTTATATATCCATGTTTGCATGATTCTGGAACTTATCCTTTTCTTTTGGCATCTGAAAGATCTATTTCTCCTATAGAATGGTTATGTTAGGTTAGGAGTTACTGAAAAACAAGTTTCATGTCAAATATCCGTGTTTGTGCGACTCTGGAATCTATTCCTTTTTACAATTTTTCAGCTTGAATGTTGAATTGCAATTTTCTCAAAATCCAATCACTTTTTTCATCTTAAAGACTTAAAAGAAACCTGTTCTGCATATCTTTATTGTATACCACACTCCTGGAGAGTAACAGTATAGTTTTGTTATAAAACCATAAACACCACATTCATTCTATATATGATATACAAATTCATTAGAGATTACAAATTATATTCTATATCTGGTAATCGTTTTATGACCGAGTATTCAACCAAATGTCATGGTTGATTAAAAATTGGTATAAACACGAATAGGCTGTGAACTTACCTCATTCCTCTGCTTCCTCCATGGTTTTTCTGACATGCCTCGTAGTTGCCTTAAGATAAAGAGAATTTGAAAGGCTTAAAATAAATTGGATACTATGTTATTAAAGATAAAGATACAACCTCAATGTCATGAAACTGTCACTTGTCAGGAATGAACTGTGGCCAGACCATTGTCTTGTAATGTGGTGAATACAATGTATTATTGTCAGGCCCTACATGTAACACAACCTTCAGACTACCTTGCAATGCCAATGGGTCAGTAACTCAAGTAATTGCCAAATGGCCAACTTCATGAAGCTTTGTTTTTAAAGCTATGCCTATGTCTAATCTTTTCTGAAGGCCAAGGTAGTGCATTTACATGTACCATGTGTAATGTATATCAAAAACCTACCCCTGCATGCTACAAGTGTACAACATGAGGAGCACAACTGAATCTATTCAACTCACATGCTTGATGAATAACCCTTACTTCATACGTTTCCCATCCTTGTAACGGATCTGCCTGTTCTCGTACTGCCGCCCTGCGCAATTTCGATTCTCTATGTTTGCTCGGCCAGTAACAATATGACTTTTTCTCCTTTGCAAAGATCAATTTTGTTGTTGACCATGTCTACATTAACCTCATCCACAAATACCACTACAGAATACATTTTATCTTCACCTACAATACAGAAAGGTACCCGCTGTCAGATTACTTCCAACTATCAATAAACATGGAAATTTTACAACTTCACCTTCCATGTATAGCACCAAAACCGAGAACTAATGGATGAGGACTAAGAAGTTTCATTCTTGTTCAAGTGACTCCAAGCAATTTATTATATACAGCAACATTCAAAGGCATTGTGATGATCTAGGCCTATATCACATGGCTCCTACAAAATTTTAGTTAGCAACAAGAGTCCAACCCTGCAATTTAGGTTGTGAAAATTAACCCAAGTGTCCATATCACCACAGTAGTGAAGACAAAAATGACAGACAATGGTGAAAAAATGACCAGATGGCATGTCTGGAGATACTGAGAGCTGAAACTACTAACTTCCATTACACGTAAACACACAATTTTTACATGCACCTACTCTAACCAACAGACTTAGTATAGGCCTATATTGGGAGAGGGATAAAAATATGTAAGTGCTGACACTATTGTTCACTATTGTTCACTATTGTTCACAAAATACATTTTTTATAAACGGGCATGCATGCTCTGATATCACATTGACGTTTACCAATAACATGAATAACAGACGAGAATTTTGCCCATCCAGGTAAAAGAAAAGTTTTAAAATCTAAAGATATCCATCCATAAACATGTAACCTTAAATTAAATGGAGTACAAAAATGGGATGCAAACCCATTCATCATGTGGGAAAAAAAAACAAAAAACTTTGCTGTGACATCCCTGAACAGGTACAGTGCCAAGCTCACGAGACAATTTGGAAACCCCCATATATTCCTAAATCCTGCAAATTCAGTGGATAGGTAAAAAAAGCTATTTTCTTGGTGAGCTTGTTTACAATGAGGTAGTAGCAAGATTCATTCTGAAATCAAGTGCACGGACGGATGGATGGATGGATGGATGGATGGATGGGGGGCTTTCTTCTGTACCACACAGCAGTCAGCATTAATCAGGGTGACCTAGGCCTAGGCTACATGCATCCCTACATAAACATGTTAAAACTAGAACGCTAGACCTAAATAGTTGTTTACGTAGTGTGAATGTACGTACTCTCCAACAGCAATCATAGCAGTGTGACTAATCATTCGGCCTACATAACCTTGCATGCCTACACTCGCGCTGAGCAAGCATTACCAAGTCTCGTTGCACGCATGGAAGACACAGGCTTCGATCATGAAGGTATAAACAGGACTAATTCAAATCAGAGCATATAGTAAATTATGATGAATCGTCAAAAGAATGATACCAAGAACCATAGTGACTAAAAAGGCAAGACGTCCATTACTTTAGCAGAGAAAACTTACAGAATTTGACGTGCTGGAGCAGTTCACTCTCACGGACTTTTCAAAAAATGGCGCACTGGCGGACTGCGGTTTGGTGGCGCGATTCGAACAGTTTAACAAATTACATGATTTCGCGTAGGTTTGAAATCAAATGTCAACATAAAGGTATTTCAAAATATGAAAAAAACCTGTGACTAAACAACTGTAGGACTAGAGGTGGAAAATACGTAGCATGCTTTACCACATTCGGAAACTGTCAGATTTGATCGGCACCCTCCGAGTCGTCAATAGGATCCCCGCGATCGACTGCATGATGACATATTGATGATAGGGATCGAGGCCTAGCTTTAGTTAGGCCTATTTTGAGCGGAATAATTACATTATTTTTACAGTTGATACTACTTACAACCACGTGCCCAGAAATACAGACTACTGGTAGGAATATGTTTCTATTTAAAGACGATAGAGGAACAGGTATAATATGAAAATAGTAGTTTTCAAACTCTGAATAACTTAGACAGATGTATCATTAGGAACATTAAAAACCTGGAGTTTCTCTTTCCGGTCCGCTCATGTGCGATATTTTTAATATTGACAACTACAAGCACCCGGCTCCGCCGGACCTGGCTACGCCAGGTGTGCTTGGCCTTCGGCGAGGCGGGCTCCGCCCGCGGGTGCTTCGCACCCAGCCCTTCGGGCATTGATGATACACATAAAAAAGTTAATAAAACCAAAGATTTTCATCTGCCTTTTACTTAAAACACCTTAGAACTATACATTTAATGTAGTTTCTTCTTTTTTCTCTTGGGTGTGAGTTCTTCTTCGCTGTCCTCTTCTTCGCTGCTATTCTTTCTCTTTACGAAATCCTTCAACATGGTTTTAATCTCATCTATTTCGTAGACAATCTTTTCAAATCTTTCTTCGTTTTTGGTATCCTTAGCTCCGATCTTCTCCTCAATCTTCTCCTCAATCTTCTCTCCAATCTTCTCTTCGATTTCTTCAATTTTATCCTCCATTTCCCCTCGACTCAAGTAGTTCTCTTCTTCGAAGAGTTCTTCTGGTAAGATCATCGCAGCTACTTCTCCTTCTGTTTTCTCGAACACAGAACGTGATATGCTGACTATGGATTGATCGGGTTCCTCTTCTGGTATCCTTGAGGTTTCAGAGTTATCTTCAAAGATTAAATCCTCCAAAGAAGAAACTTTACTTTTATCCACATCACAGAACACCTCTTCATAAACGCAATTCACCCAAGGTCTCAACTCGTATTCTTCCCCTTTCTTTGTATATCCTGGAAAAACTATGAGGGAATCGTGGCTTGTAACTCTAGAACACGCTACGTATAGTTGACCGTGTGCGAAGCACTGTGATGAATCCAGTAGCACACCACACTTCTCAAACGTCTGCCCCTGGGACTTATTTATTGTCATAGCGTAACAGAGTTTGACAGGGAACTGGTATCTCTTGAAGGCTACAGGGGTGTCTGTTGCCTCTAAAGTAACTCTAGGAAGTAAGATCTGTGTGTTCCTGTACACACCAGTTAAAATCTTTCCAACAATAACGTTCCTTCTCAAATTTGTTACCATAACTCTAGTCCCATTACAGATTTTCGGAGGGCAAATGTTCCTCATAACCATCACAATTGCTCCTTCCTTCAACCTTAATTTGTGTGGAGGAATGGAAGGGCTATCCATAGAATTGAAAACTGACGCCTGAACGTCCATCCCTTCTATTGATTCACAACCGACATCTACGCTCATGTAAACCACTTCCTTACCAATCACTTTATTGTACACAAACTCGTTAATGATTTCGACGTCGTTGTTCGTGGGAGATATTATAGCTCTCTTTTCAAAGAAAGAGACGTTAAATATGTTCTCTCCCATTCCTCTGTACACTCTTTCAACTAACTCTTCTCTGCTGTCAACTAACACCCCGAAACCTTCTCCGAAGTGACACTCTTTGTACTTTCCTTCTCCAACTTCTAATAATTTCTCTGCAAAGTTTATGTTTTCTTCGTCTTCACTCTTAAGTCGAACGTTCTTTATCAGTTCTAACTCTTCGAAGAAAGGCCAAAAGTAACTTGATTTCAGACAACTGTTCAACTCGTCGTTCTTTCCTCCTCCTCTTACAACTGGTAATATCTGTCTAAAGTCTCCAGCACAAACGAACGTCTTTCCTCCCATGAAAATATCAAGACCGGAAAGGTCCCTCAAAGTGATATCCAGGGCTGAGATTGTGTTCTTATTTGCCATCACTGCTTCGTCCCACACAATCAAAGAAGACATAAGAAGCAATCGAGCTAGTTCGGACTTGTGCTTTATGTTGCATGTTTTTCTTTCGTTATGTTCCATCAGTGGTATCTTGAACATATTATGGGCAGTTCTTCCCCCGTGAAGGACAGTAGCTGCTATACCCGAAGAAGCCACAGCTAAAGCCACTTTACTCTTCGAACGAACTGTGTCTAGAAGAAGATTCAAAAGGAAGGACTTTCCTGTCCCACCAGGTGCATTTAAGAAGAACGCTTTGCTTTTGTTTTCCGTCTCACAACCAACACTTTCAATGATTTTATCGTAACAAATCTTCTGCTCTCTGTTTAATAGAGGGAGAGCTCTCTCCACTGTCTCGGACAATTCTTTAGAATTATAGGCTTTCTCCCTCCTTATCACGTTTGAAGACTTTTCTCCATTTCTGGAAGAAGGTAAGCCGTAGTGGACTATGTTTCCTCCTCCACAATTGAAAACTTGTTCTTGGATGTCGTCAAGAGCATCGAGGTATATTTCGTCGTTGTAATCCTTCAACCCTCTAAGATATAGAAAATCACTCGAGAAGAGATCCTTTGTTTCTTCCCAGATATCTTTCTGGTCTTCTAGATCCGAGAACACTAACATGCTAGCGTAAGTCGAACGAAGTTCTTTGCGGTCATTTGTGTAGTTTATTATCTCCAGGATAGTCTGTTTCCAAGTCTCTTCATCTTTTAAAAGACCCATAGCCTTAACGGCTTCCCTGTAAGTTCCGTAGAGTACACCGTCCACCATCCTGAGGTCTTCGAAGGATTTGGGACCTCTCTTGTGGGTTAGAAGCATTCTCATATAGAACAGTTCTACTGTCTTGTTCGTTACAGCTCTTATCCTTCCAATAGCGTGAGTGTTACCTTTCCTCTCCTCCCAACATGATTTCGGAATGCTGTACTTGAAGTAAGCAGCTACTTCGTTGTAAGTTAGGGTGGCTGCGTATTCGTTAACGCTACATAATTTGAAAAATGCTGTCAACTGAGTGTCTCTGTTTGCCTTCTTTTTTATGTCTGCCTTTGAGGAATCGGCGTTGAAGAATACTTCGTTTTCGTCCTTTAAATGGAGGTCCAGATTCATAACAGGAGGGTAACTACTGTGTATGGGGAATCTGAATATCTTCCAAGTTGCTTCGTTGGAGTTAACGAATCTTGCATCCGTCAAGTTCTTAATTTCATTGATTTCTTCGGTTCCCTCGGTTTTAGTGAATAGAACTCTGTCACATCCTTTGTTGACGTACTTTGTAACGTACGCTATAGCCTTAATAGAATTTGAACACTCTACGTTTATGTGAGAGTTAAATCTCAAGCAAAGATAGGGGTTGTAAGGCACCACCCATGAGTTGTCGATAGTTACTTCCTGTCCCTTTAACTTTTTCACAAAGGAGAAACCTCCTTCTCCCACAGCTCTTCTCCTGTAGAGAGGGTAGCCGTTGTTTCCGAATTTTATCGTTGAACGGCACTGTTTGGGAAAATCTTTCTGGCACGTCCCTCTATCGTTTTTCTTCCCATTACAACACACGGAGCTTTCATCGTAGCCTATGCACGGTCCGTGTATCATGTTAGTGGTAACAATATCATACAGTTCTGGGTGTTTTTTCTTGTCGGGTATCTCGGCGGATATTAGGCTCGAAACGGTATTTTCAGTCACTTTACGTTTCATCCATAGAAGAATGTGAACGTGAGGCAAGCCTCTTTTCTGCCACTCAATGCTGTACAAATGAGCTGAGACTTCTCCGAATATTTTATCTGTTAATAACTCTCTCATTAGTTGGTCTACCTTGAGTTTAAAAACACGACTAACTATATCTGGACGATTACAGACGTTAATAGTGTCGCCGTATAGTGTCAATTCTTTCCATTTCGGATTCATAGTGAAAGTTATGAAAAAATCCGGAGAACCGTATCTTGACACAAAACTTAACGCATCCTGTTGCCTCTCTTTCATGTATCTCGGGCCTCCCACGAAACACTTAGGAAGTAGCACTCGTTGTCCTTTATGGGCTGAATCACTCTTAAGAATATCGGACCTCTCTTTTCTGATTTCATGTTGGTTAAAACGGATATAATCTAATCGATTTGATTCAGCCTTCACGTAACAGTCAATAACGAACCTCTGGAACAGTGTTCGACATTGAAAGAGAGCTGTGAAACAGTTCTCTCTTTCCATAAACATAGAAGCGTAATATGCGCACGGAGAAATCTTCTTCTCGTTCCCAGCTTTGTTAGCCTTCAGAGACCGCAAAAGATACGTGTAACCCATATCTCCGTTGGGTATCAATAAAGGGTACTGGAACGGATCATAAAAGAAACTGGTGTGATCCACAAACCTAATTTTATATTTCGAATCCTTCTTGGGACTGGTTATCTTTATTAAAAGAGGATCGTGCTCGTCGTCTAGATTCACTATACCACCCACAGTCACATTTGATGTCGGAAGGTGGTAAACTCCTTTATGTTCCTTCGTTTCAAAGTTTTCAACCGCTTTAAGTTGGAGATTCATTTGTGGTATCTCTTTATGCAATGCTATCAGTTCCCTGGAGTTTTCTATTTCAGACAAAATCTGTCTCAAACACTTATTGTTTTCAAGAAGGTAGTTGAATATTATACGAATTATCTCCTCGTTCTCGTTGTACTCTCTTTCTTCTATTTCTCTTCTGGATTTAGTTGATTTTTTCTCCTCGCTTATAGGTGCTTCCAAAAACAACTTGGAGACTTTATAGGTTCTGAGTCTAATTTGTTCCTCTCTACTGTTATAGAAATAGAGATCTAGGAAGTTATCGACAACCCCGTTAGGTCTTCTCCGTGTTAAGTCCTTTACGTCTCCGTTGGAAAACTTTTCTTCGTCCGAAAACATACCTCGAGTCTCCTTGTCTCCCACTAATAACTCTGGCCTCACATAACTGGTTCTGTGGTATATAGCACCCTTTATCTTGTACACCATAGCTTTTTCAGCTGCATTTTCCAATTTCTTGGATGTTGCAAAGGAACTGAAACTAAAGACAGTATTAAACCCGATTGTGTTCTTAAGAAATCTTTTAGAAAGAGGGGTAACACCTTCAAATAGTGATTTGAACTCTTCGTTTTTTATCTCAGAGGGTTTCACAGCTGGGATTTGTCCCGATCTACAACACAAACCCTCTGTCTCCCTTTTCCACCTTAAAGCATCACAGTACTTGCACTTTACGTCGCCAAGTTTTCCAATGCTGTGTTCCACAACGTCGTAGGTGTCCCTTATTCGTGCTTTCAAACCACTACAGTCTTCTTCGTAATCCGTCATTTCAAGCTTTATCCCCCCTTCCCAATGTTCCTTCTTTTCCTCCCGGACTTTTTCGAGTAACTTCTTATCTTCTTCTGTTACTAACATTATTCCTTTCTCTTGTCTTGCTAGTATCTCTTTGTATTTCTTCATTTTCTCTCTGTTATTTTCTCTATTGGCTCTAAACGTCTCTGTCTCGAGAAGTCTTTGTTCCCTCTCTTCCTTTTTCCTCCTTGAAGCTTCTACGGCCTCGAGTCTCTTTCTCTCTAATTCCTTCGCCTTTGCTGTAGCTTCTCTTTCCTTTTCTTCGGCTAACTTCTTCTTTCGTTCAGCTTCCTCCTTTCTCCGCTCTGTTCTTTCTTTCTCTTCTGCTTCTAACTGTATTCTTTTCTTCTTCTGTTCTGTTTCTCTTTGGACCTTCTTTATAGCGTGTTTGTTCCTCTTTTCAGCCACTTTGTACTTCTTAAAGATCCGTTCAAGGTAGTGCTTCTGGTACGTCTTATGGCACCACTTTCCTCCGTTATTGGCATAACTCTTGTGTCCCGCAAAGTAATGCTTAATGAAATTATCTGACGTTTCTTCATTAATCGCTTCTTCCAATAAGGGAATGGAGTCGAAAAGAGAATCTTCGTATTCATAGTCCTTACTATCTCGAAGAATCTTGTTGAGAGACAGAGTTTTCCGATGAAACTCTTTAATGTCCTTCTCCAACCAGAAACGTTGGTTATCAGCGTATAGAGAAGGGAATAAAGAAGAGTGCTCTGCTGTTAACTTGTTGAAAAGCGCTTTATTGTTTTGTACATTTTTCTTGTCTTGGCTCTTCTTCGTGGTGGTGACCCAACTCCAGAAATGTCGTATCCTCCTCTTTCTCTGAGCTTCAGTTTCTTTAGCCATTTAACGATAACCAACTCCGAGAAGGGGGCCGTAGTTCAGAAACCCCAACCCGTTAACTTTCAAATGTATGCTTACAGCTAGGCCGGCGGGGTGTCCCAGAAACACAATGGAAGTCGCAGACACCCCCGGGCCGGCCGACTCAGATCGGGAGCGCTCCAGAATTTTTTTTAGAGTTATAGATATATATATTTTTTTCACTTGTTTTTTCTACTATTGTGTTTTCTATTGTTTTATCTATTAATGTTTTTTCTACTATTGTTTTTTCAACCAAGGTCTTTTCTATTATTTTTTTCTATTGCTTTTTCAATTCCTGTTTTTTCTACTATTGTTTTTTCTGCTATTGTTTTTTCTATTGTTTTTTCTACTATTGTTTTTTCTATTGTTTTTCTATTGTTTTTTCTGTTATGTTTTTCTGTTTTTTTTCGTTTTTTAATGTTTATACTATTGTTTTTTCTATTTTTTTATTCTATTTTTTTGTCTTGTATTGTTTTGTCTGCTATTGTTTTTTCTTTTGGTTTTTCTACTATTGTTATTTCTACGGAAGACCGAGGGGCGTGGGGAATGGTTGTATATGGATGGTGTTGTGACTGCATGAGGAGGAATGGGCGGGGGGGGTGGGGGTGGGGTAGTATGTGTGAGTAAATTTTGACGCAGCCCGAAGGGATTTCTCCCCGTCCTCTCCTTATATGCAAAGGGGGACGGAGAGGGGGGGTCGCCGATTAAATGAAGCGGCCTTGCTGTGGATGTACTGTGTCTTGCGACACTGCTTCTGACCCAGGGCGGTGGGCAGGGTTCAGGGATGACCCGTCATCCAGGAGGTGCTCAGATGAGAGGAAGGGTGGGAGGGGTGTGGAGTGTATTTAGGGATGAAATGGGTGGGAGTGCTTTTATGCCTTTCCTTTTGTGGCTACCTCCCTTGTAAGGGGGAAAAAGCCTTGGTATATGTATGTATGTATGTATGTTGTTGTACTATTGTTATTTCTACTATTTTTATTGTTTTTTTCATTGTTTTTTCTATTGTTTTTTCTATTGTTTTTTCTATTGTTTTTCTATTGATTTTCTACTATTGTTTGTTCTATTGTTTTTTCTACTGTTGTTTTTTCTATTTTCTATTTTTTTTTCTATTGTTTTTCTGTTGTTTTTTCTATTTGTTCTATTGTTTTTTCTCGTATTGTTTTTTCTGTTTTTTTCTGTTTTTTATTTATTGTTTTTTCTATTGTTTTTTCTACTATTGTTTTTCTACTATTGTTGTTTTTACTATTGTTTCTACTAATGTTGTTTCTACTATTGTTGTTTCTACTATTGTTGTTTCTACAATTTTTTTACTATTTTTTTTCTACAATATTTTCTACTTTTGTTTTTTCTTCTGTTTTTTTTTTGTACTTTTGTTTTGTTTTGTACTATTTGTTTGTTTTTGTACTATTGTTTTGTACTATTTGTTTTCTACTTTTGTTTTTTCTTCTATTGTTTTTTTGTTGTACTATTGTTTTTTCTACCACTGTTTTTTCCACTATATTTTTACTATTGTTTTTCTACTATTGTTTTTTCTACTATTGTTTTTGCTATTGTTTCTACTATTTTTTCTATTTGTTCTACTATTGTTGTTTCTACTATTGTTTTTCGACTTGATTGATGTTTTGTTTTAAGTATTTTGTTTTAAGTTGATTTGTTTTAAGTACTGATCTGTTTAAGTATTGTTTTTACTTCTAAGTATTGTTTTTACTTCTAAGTATTGTTTTTACTTTTAAGTATTGTTTTTACTTTTAAATATTGTTTTTATTTTTAAGTATTGTTTTTAACTTGTTTTTTTAAGTTTTGTGTTTTAAGTTTTGTGTTTTTAAGTTTTGCTTTAAGTTTTGTTTTTTAATTTTTGTTTTTTAAGTTTTGTTTTAATTTTTAACTTGTTTTTTAATTTGTTTTTTTACTTTTTTAACTTGTTTTTTTAACTTTTTTAATACTTTTTTTTACTTTTTTATATTGTTTTATATATTTTTTTTAACTTGTTTTAAGCATTGTTTTTTAACTTTTGTTTTAAGCATTGTTTTAACTTTTGTTTTAAGCATTGTTTTTAACTTTTGTTTTAAGCATTGTTTTTAACTTTTGTTTTAAGCATTATTTTTAACTTGTTTTAAGCATTGCTTTTAACTTTTGTTTTAAGCATTGTTTTTAACTTTTGTTTTAAGCATTTTTTTTAACTTTTGTTTTAAGCATTGTTTTTAACTATTGTTTTGTTTTAACTATTGTATTTAACTATTGGGGGCGCCCCGCCGCTCCTCCTGCTGGGGGCGCCCCGCCGCTCCTCCTGGTGGGGGCGCCCCGCCGCTCCTCCTGGTGGGGGCGCCCCGCCGCTCATCCTCCTGGGGGCGCCCCGCCCCTCCTCCTGGGGGCGCCCCGCCGATCCTCCTGGGGGCGCCCCGCCGATCCTCCTGGGGGCGCCCCGCCGATCCTCCTGGGGGCGCCCCGCCGATCCTCCTGGGGGCGCCCCGCCGATCCTATGGAAGCCCTGCAGCACCTCAGGGAGCTCCCGTGGCTCCTCTGGGGGGCCCCGTGGTTCCTTTGGGGGCCCCAGGTTGAGAACCACTGGCCCACACAAATTAGTCATCCTTATTTCCTCCCCTCCCTCTCAGATTACCTAACTTCAATGTGGCGCGTATGTGTATATGTATATGTGTATGTGTGTGTATGTGTACATATGTTTTTGGACGTGTGTGTGTATATGTGTATGCACATGTGTATGTGTACATGTCTGTTTGGACATGTGTGTTTTTACGTGTCCGTGTACGTGTGTACCTGTGCATGTGTTTTACGTGTGTTTGTCTGTACATGTGTGTGTAAAAGTGTGTTTTTTCTATTTATTTTTTCTACTATTGTTTTTTCAACTAATGATTTTTCTACTATTATTTTTTCTATTGTTTTTTTTCTATTGTTATTATTTCTACTAATGTTTTTTCTACTATTGTTTATTCTATTTTTTTATTCTATTTTTTCTATTGTTTTTTCCATTGTTTTTTTTTCTATTATTTTTTTTCTATTTTTTCTACTATTGGTTTTTCTCCTATTTTCTATTATATATTTTCCTACTATTATTTTTTCTACTATTGTTTTTGTACTATTGTTTTTGTACTATTGTTTTTTGTACTATTGTTATTTTGTACTATTGTTTTTTGTACTATTGTGTTTTGTACTATTGTGTTTTGTACTATTGTTTTTTGTACTATTGTTGTTTCTACTATTGTTGTTTCTACTATTGTTTGTACTATTGTTGTTTCTACTATTGTTGTTTCTAGTATTGTTGTTTCTACTATTGTTTTTCTACTATTGTTTTTTCAATTATTGTTTTTTCTACTATTTTTTGTCTACTATTGTTTTTTCTACTATTTTTTCAACTTGTTTTTCCAACTAATGTTTTTTTTTCTACTATTGTTTTTTCTATTTTTTTCTATTGTTTTTTCTATTGTTTTTTCTATTGTTTTTTCTATTATTTTTCTATTGTTTTTTCTATTGTTTTTTCTATTTTTTTCTATTATTTTTTCTAATTTGTTTCTATTGTTTTTTCTACTATTGTTTATTTTATTCATTTTTCTATTTTCTATTTTTTTCTACTATTGTTTTTCTATTTTTTCTATTTTTTCTATTGTTTTTTGTACTATTGTTTTTTGTACTATTGTTGTTTCTACTATTGTTGTTTCTACTATTGTAGTTTCTACTATTGTTTCTACTATTGTTGGTTCTACTATTGTTGGTTCTACTATTGTTGGTTCTACTATTGTTGGTTCTACTATTGTTGGTACTACTATTGTTGGTTCTACTATTGTTGGTTCTACTATTGTTGGTTCTAGTATTGTTTTTTCTACTATTGTTTTTTGTACTATTGTTTTTTCAATTATTGTTTTTCTACTATTTTTTCTACTGTTGTTTTTTCTACTATTGTTTTTTCTATTGTTTTTTTTATTTTTTCTACTATTTTTTCTACTATTGTTTTTTCTATTGTTCTCTCTACTAATGTTTTTCTACTATTGTTTTTTCTACTGTTTTTTCTATTGTTTTTTATTGTTGCTACTATTGTTTCTACTATTGTTTTTTCGACTTGCTTTTTCTTTTTTTTCTTTTTCTTTTTTTATTGTTTTTTCTATTGTTTTTTCTATTGTTTTTTATTGTTTTTTCTACTATTGTTTACTATTTTTTCTACCAATGTTTCTATTGTTTTTTCTATTGTTTTTTCGACTATTGTTTTTTGTACTATTGTTTTTTCTATTGTTTTTTCTATTGTTTTTTCTACTATTGTTTTTTCTACTATTGTTTTTACTATTGTTTTCTATTGTTTTTTCTACTATTGTTTCAATTCTTGTTTTTTCTACTATTGTTATTTTTACTATTGCTTTACTATTGTTTTTTCGACTTGTTTTTTTCTATTGTTTTTTGTATTTTCATATGTATATATTTTTTTTTTCACTTGTTTTTTCTACTATTGTGTTTTCTATTGTTTTATCTGTTAATGTTTTTTCTACTATTGTTTTTTCAACCAAGGTCTTTTCTACTATTTTGTTTCTATTGTTTTTTTTCAATTCTTGTTTTTCTACTATTGTTTTTTTCTGCTATTGTTTTTTCTATTGTTTTTTCTGTTGTTTTCTATTGTTTTATCTGTTTTATGTTTTTTCTGTTGTTTTATCTTTTTTCCGTTTTTTAATGTTTATACTATTGTTTTTTCTATTTTTTTATTCTATTTTTTGTCTTGTATTGTTTTGTCTGCTATTGTTTTCTTTTGGTTTTTCTACTATTGTTTTTCTACTATTGTTATTTCTACTATTTTTATTGTTTTTTTATTGTTTTTCTATCGTTTTTTTTCTATTGTTTTTTTTTTATTGTTTTTTCTATTGATTTTCTACTATTATTTGTTCTATTGTTTTTTCTACTGTTGTTTTTTTCTATTTTCTGTTTTTTTTCTGTTTTTCTATTGATTTTCTGTTGTTTTTTTCTATTTGTTCTATTGTTTTTTCTCGTATTGTTTTTTCTATTTTTTTCTGTTGTGTTTATTTATTGTTTTTATATTGTTTTTTCTACTAATGTTGTTTCTACTATTGTTGTTTCTACTATTGTTTCTACTAATGTTGTTTCTACTATTGTTGTTTCTACTATTGTTGTTTCTACTATTGTTGTTTCTACTATTGTTGTTTCTACTATTGTTGCTTCTACTATTGTTGTTTCTACTGTTGTTGTTTCGACTATTGTTGTTTCGACTATTTTTGTTGCGAGTATTGTTGTTTCGACTATTGTTTTTTCTATTGTTTTTCTATTGGTTTTGCTATTGTTTTTGCTACTATTTTTGCTACTGTTTTTTCTATTGTTTTTTCTTTTGTTTCTACTATTGCTGTTTCGACTATTGTTGTTTCGACTATTGTTGTTTCAACTATTGTTGTTTTTACTATTGTTGTTTCGACTATTGTTGTTTCGACTATTGTAGTTTCGACTATTGTAGTTTCGACTATTGTTGTTTCGACTATTGTTGTTTCGACTATTGTTGTTTCGACTATTGTTGTTTCGACTATTGTTGTTGCGACTATTGTTGTTGCGACTATTGTTGTTGCGACTTTTTTCGACTTTTTTTTTACTTTTTTACTTTTTTCGACTTTTTTCGACTAATGTTTTTCAACTATTGTTTGCAAAACTATTGTTTGCAAAAAATGAAGAAAAAAAATTAAACTATTTTTTAACCTAAACTATTTTTTAACTTTTTAACTATTTTTTTTTACTAATTTTAAACTATTTTTTAGCTATTTTTAAACTATTTTTAACTATTTTTTAAAACTATACTTTTAACTATTCTAAACTATTTTGTAGCTTTTAACTATTTCTTAACCGTTTTTTAACTATTTTTTAACTTCTTTATTTTTTATTTTAACTTTTTTCACTTTTTAACTTTTTTACTTTTTTTACTTTTTTTTCTTGTTTAAGTATTGTTTTGTTTTAAGTATTTTGTTTTAAGTTGATTTGTTTTAAGTATTGATTTGTTTAAGTATTGTTTTTACTTCTAAGTATTGTTTTTACTTCTAAGAATTGTTTTTACTTTTAAGTATTGTTTACTTTTAAGTATTGTTTTTACTTTTAAGTATTGTTTTTATTTTAAGTATTGTTTTTTAACTTGTTTTTTTAAGTTTTGTGTTTTAAGTTTTGTGTTTTTAAGTTTTGTTTTAAGTTTTGTTGTTTTAAGTTTTGTTTTTTAAGTTTTGTTTTAATTTTTTAACTTGTTTTTTAACTTGTTTTTTAACTTGTTTTTTGTTTTTAACTTGTTTTTTTACTTTTTTATATTGTTTTATATATATATATATATTTTAACTTGTTTTTTAACTTGTTTTAATCATTGTTTTTTTAACTTTTGTTTTAAGCACTGTTTTAACTTTTGTTTTAAGCATTGTTTTTAACTTTTGTTTTAAGCATTGTTTTAACTTTTGTTTTAAGCATTGTTTTTAACTTGTTTTAAGCATTGCTTTTAACTTTTGTTTTAAGCATTGTTTTTAACTTTTGTTTTAAGCATTATTTTTAACTTTTGTTTTAAGCATTGTTTTTAACTATTGTTTTGTTTTAACTATTGTATTTAACTATTGTTTTAACTACTTTTTAACTATTGTTTTTAACTACTTTTTAACTATTTTGTTTTTAACTATTGTTTTTAACTTGTTTGGTTTTTAACTATTGTTTTTAACTTGTTTGGTTTTTAACTATTGTTTCTAACTGTTTGGTTTTTAACCTTATGAATTGGAATTATAAGGACTTTAAGTACTCAAAAACTAAAGTATAAGTATATCACAGTAGTGACGACGGACAGACGACACCATATAGTTGGCTTTTTTGCACCTTTGTCGGTGTGTTGATACGAAACCTTGTTGACTGCTGGGGGTCTTGAGGGTATGTCAATGATTGGAAGGAGGTTTATTTTAAGCAGCAGTCAGTGGGTGCCTTCTCTTTCCTGATGAGATTCCAGTGGTACAAAAAAGTGCTCTTCTCCACAATGATGAATTGACGTTCATTCTTATCTCCTCTGTGTACAATTTGAGAAGTGATATGTGATTTTCTTGCTGTATTAGAGATGAATGAAGTGCTGGATAGTGTAGACCTAGCAGCCAGCCAGCACCTAGTGTCGAGATAGGTGCAGGTGAGGGCGGTGGTGGAGTGAGAGGTGGGTGGTGAGGTCTTGGCTAGTCGTCTTTGACTGCTTGCCATCTTGAACTGGTGCTTTTTTGTCATTGTTCTTTTTACTACCCATGATGGATGACTGTACTAAAGAGTAATATGTACTAGCTAAGGTAATAGATTGCAAGGAGAGCTCATGAGACATGGATAGTTTCTTTTTGGGAGCTAGGAGGAAAGTGACGCCTAGCTGCGCTCCAAGTTGGCAAGACTTGTCCCTCCCTCCACGTTCCTCCCTTCTCCTGCACCCATGTACTGGCGGTTGAAGCATTAGGCGAGCGTAAATTCAATGCAATTTCAATGTTCGGTGCGCCTGAAGGTCCTAAGTGGCACGCCTCCTTGGAGTGTGGGTTGCGCCTTTAACCCTGCTGTCCCTTTAAACCTTATTCAAGACCTTTCAATTGCGCGCGGCTGGAAAATGATATGATTAGTCGGGATTCATTTCTAAATGGTACACGAACATTTTGAACGCTGTTTTGAAAAATGGTAAATCTAGACCAAATTCACCCCCCCCCCCCAAGGTGTCGCGTACTCCCTCAAGGAGCGGAGTTTTCATACTTCAGGAGCGTTTTTTTCATACTTCAGGAGCATTTTTTTTTATATAAAGACTTGAGGAGCAGGGTAGGGGTTTCAGAGTTCAGGAGTGGCATAGATTGAGACATAAGGAGTTGAGAGGTTAAGACTTGAGGACCGGGGGGGGGGAGTTCAGACTTCAGGAGGGTGTTGTTTTAGACTTCATGAGCGGTGGGGGTTTCAGATTTATGGAACTTTTTTTTTTCTCTCCATACATCGGGGGGCGGGGGGCTCACTTCAGGAGTGGGGGAGTTTCAGACTTGAGAATCGTGTTTTTAAGACTTCAGGAGTGGGTGTTTTCAGGATTGGGTGAGGGGTGTCAGACTTCAGGAGAGGGAGGTTGATACTCAAGGAGCGGGGGTTTTCAGACTTTAGGAGCAGGGGGGGAGGGTTCATACTTTATGAATGGGGGGTTACATACCTCAGGAGCGGTGGGGGGTTTCATATTTAAGGAGCGGGGCTTTTCCAAACTTCAGGATGGGGGTTTCAGACTTTAGGAGTGGGGGGGTTAGACCTCAGAGGAGGGGCGTTTCATATTTCAGGAGAGGTGGGGCATTTCTGATTTAAGGAGAGGTTTATTTATACTTCAGGAGTGGGAGGTTTCCCAGACTTCAGGAGCTGGGTGTGTGTGTTACCAGACTTCAGGAGCTGGGTGGGTGTGGGTGTTACCAGACTTCAGGAGCCGGGTGTGTATGTTACCAGACTTCAGGAGCGGGGGGGTTCATACTTCAGGAGCGCGGGGGGGGGTTGTTACCAGTCTTCAGGAGCTGGCGTGGGTGGGTTCAGACTTCAGGAGTGGGGGAGGGGTTTCAGACTTCAGGAGTGTGTGTGGGGTGTTGCAGACTTAGATTGGGGGTTACATACTTCAGGAGTGGGGTTGTTTTATATTTAAGGAGCGGGTCTTCTTCAGACTTCAGGAGCGGGGGGAGGGTTCACACTTGACGAGCGGGTTTTTCAGACTTGAGGTGCAGGGGAGGGGGGAGGGATTCCAGACCTCAGGAGTGGGGGTGGGGGTGGGGGGTTCAGCCTTCAGGAGCCTTCAGGTGTTTGTGTTCCAGATGTCAGGAACGACTACCAAAGAGGGCAATTTTCAGACTCTCAGGACGAATTTGACTTTTCAGGAACGTTTGTGTAGAATTCAGGATTTTTAAATATACTCCAGGACAATTTGGCAGCCTTCAGGACATTTTGACAGACTTCAAGAGAAAAGTTAAAGATTTCAGAAAAATTTAACGGACTAGAGGACAGTTTTACAGAATTCAGGATTTTTTTTTTTTTTATAGACTTGAGGACTGTTTTTGAAATAGACTTCAGGACAATTTGGCAGCCTTCAGGACATGTGTGACAGACTTGAAGTGAGGAAATTTGAAAGATTTCAGGAAAAGTTTTATAGTCTTGAGGACAGTTTTACAGAATTCAGGACAGTTATATATATATATATATATATATATATATATATATATATATATATATATATATATATATATATATATATATATATATATATATATATAGACTTGAGGACGGTTTTACAGACTAGGATTTTTTTTTTGTAGAGAGACTTTAGGGCTTTTTCCAGATTTCAGTACAGGTTTTTTACAGACTTGAGTACAGTTTTTTTTTTTTATAGACTTGAATACAGTATTTTTTTTTTAGATTTAGGTACATTTTTTTTTTTTTTTTTTTTTTTTTACACATTTGAGTACAGTTTACAGACTTGAGGACCTTTCATTTTTTTTAGACTCTAGGCAAGTTATTAGTCCATCGTGTATGACGCCTTAGAACGGAAAATGCCCAGGAAGTTTTTTAATCTATGATTGTGTTTAGAACCCATTTTTTATTTTGTCCTAATTTATTTGTTTCCATCCTGCCAGGTTACTGGAAGCAATTTGCCCTGCGCCCGCCCAGTGACAGACAGACGCTGACGAATAGTCTCCAGACTACACGAATCGCGGTTGCCTACCTATAATGAATGCCTATGCATTTATTTATGTATTTTATTAATTATTGACATTATAGTTTTTTATTCATTTATTATCATGATTTTTTTTCGCATCCGACCTAGATATGGACCAAAAGGTCTCCTGTCGGCATGCATGCTCCGCCTTTGTAATCCTTTGAGACACTGGTGTCTTTCTCCTATACCAACTACCAGCATTTGTTAATAAATGAAAATGTTTGAATAAAATGACATTTATTCTGGTTGCCAAGTCTCTTCCAGTTTGTCCCCAATAAACATTATCACAATCTAGACATTTATACCTGATGGTCTACGTACACTAAAGGGTTATTAGGCTAAAATAAAGCCCGTGGGAGTGACAATTATCTCCCTATTAAAAAAAAAGTCTGCATGTTCTCTCCACCTATTTCTTTTATTATTGAGATGTACATAAAAAAGGACTATGAATTTTGAAAAAGAAGTAAAGTTATTTGACCATGAACGAATGCTAAATGTCACTGGGAACTCACATTAGCATGAATAATTATATATCAATGCTTTAGGAGACTTCAAGGTAACCTAATACTGTGCATGGACAGATCAAAACAAAGACAAAAACTGTTTTCACATACAACGAGAACCTTACCCTCCCAATTACATATTTAGCGCTTGTGCGCCCTATAAGAGAAGCTTAAGTCAAGGTTTAGCAATGATTAAATCACGAGGGACTTGAGACATTGGCGTGAGAAGACTCTTACGTAAAGCGAAACTTGTCCAAGAATGTCATGGAGGCGAAGGCTTCGGCAAAGACAGTGAAAATGATTATCAGTGGTATTCTTAAAAAAATTCTTTCCCTTCCAAGGATTTATATAAAGAAAGATATATGTAAGGAATTTCTTTTTTATGAATAACACCGTAAGATTCTCACGGTGGTATTCTTAAGAAAAAACCTTTCCCTTCCAAGGATATATATAAGATTTATATAAGGAAAGATTTTTTTAAGAATACCACCGTAAGTTGTTTTCGAAATAAACTTAGTATAAGTAATATACCATCAGAAGAGGGTGTTACATAAGGATGAAGCTGATAAAAGGAACAATTTAGTAGTTTTTACAAGTTAATGTAATTCATTAGAAATGTAGTAGAATATATGATCGTTTTTATTGGCACTAGGCCTTGACAGTATTGGTAATGAAGAAGTAATTCCAGAATTTTACAAACGGAGAAATAACACAATGAGAGCAACAGGAAGTCCTCTTGAAAACCTTTCAGTTAACACGCGCACACATACACACACACACGCACACACACACACGCGCACGCACACACACACACACACACACACACACACACACATACCCACACGCATATATATATATATATATATATATATACATATATATATATATATACTGTGTATATATATATATGTATATATATATATATATATATATATATATATATATATATATATATATATATATGACTGGAGGTGGAAGAAGCAGACGAGGAGTAATAGGGGAATTTTACGCTTTAACGTTTCGACCCGCAGGGTCTTGATCACAGAGCTAACAACTCAAACGTAACAGGATATTTTATACATGGACGGGTCATCTCATGGGACGCTTCGGAGAGCTTGTTATTTTATTTGCGTACTCTTTTATTATTAATAAGCTTGTGGCTTTTGCTAAACATATAAAGCCTTCTCTATGGTTAATGTTGTTATTAGTGTTAATGTATGCTGCCTCAATTGTCTTCCTTAGTTTCTTGGATGAACCTTTATTTAATACGGTTGTGTTGTTTCAGTCTGGAAGGTGGCCATGTTTATCCACTTGCATTACTATGGAGTTAGATGTTCTATGGGCTTTTACGTTATTGTTATGTTCATTTATCCTTTTATTAAGTCCACGACCAGATTCACCAAAATATATTACATATATGTGGGCTGTGTGTGTGTGCGTGTACGCGTGCGTGAGGGCATTCCATTTTGACAGAATTCGCATGGCAAGAAGGAACCCAGAAAAGAACTGCACTCTAAAGGTCGACCGGACACCTTTTTCTAGACATGATGATGATGAAAATGATGATGATGATGATGATGATGATGATGATGATGATGATGATGATGATGATGATGATGATGATGATGATGATGATGATGATGATGATGATAACGACGTTCACTTTAAGTACCTCCCGGGCTTTTTGTCGACGGTACCCTCCGAGTATTACCTCAGTGTGCCACCATATACACTCCTGAGGATTGCTTACTTCTTCTTCATTGACACATGTGGATGTCGACTCAGCAACCTTCCTCTTTTATCTATATATACCTTGATGCAATGTATAGGCTTCTTCTCGTTTCCGTAGATGGCTGTGCTTATTTCTCTCCCATTTATGTAGATGGCCGTGTTTATCTCTCTCCCATTTATGTAGATGGCTGGGTTTATCTCTAACATTTATGTAGATGGCTGTGTTTATCTCTCTCCCATTTATGTAGATGTCTGTGTTTATCTCTAACATTTATGTAGATTGCTTTGTTTATTTCTCTCCCGTTTATGTAGATGTCTGTGTTTATCTCTCTCCCATTTATGTAGATGGCTGTGTTTATCTCTAACATTTATGTAGATGGCTGTGTTTATCTCTCCCATTTATGTAGATGGCTGTGTTTATCTCTCTCCCATTTATGTAGATGGCTGTGTTTATCTCTAACATTTATGTAGATTGCTTTGTTTATTTCTCTCCCGTTTATGTAGATGTCTGTGTTTATCTCTCTCCCATTTATGTAGATGGCTGTGTTTATCTCTAACATTTATGTAGATGACTATGTTTATCTCTCCCGTTTATGTAGATGGCTGTGTTTATCTCTCTCCCATTTATGTAGATGGCTGTGTTTATCTCTAACATTTATGTAGATGGCTGTGTTTATCTCTCTCCCATTTATGTAGATGACTATGTTTATCTCTCTCCCGTTTATGTAGATGGCTGTCTATTTCTCTTCCATTTATGTAAATGGCTGTGTTTATCTCTCTCCCGTTTATGTAGATGGCTGTGTTTATCTCTCTCCCGTTTATGTAGATGACTGTGTTTATCTCTCTCCCATTTGTGTGGATGGCTGTGTTTAACCAAGTGCACTGAGAGTGAACTTGATCTTCTTTATGTTTCTTTATCTTTTCTTATTGGTTTATCCATTTATTTGTTTTATTCTATTTATGTTTTATTTGTTTATCTATTTATTCATTTTGTGTTGTTTAAGTCTTTTGTCTCGTCCTAGATGAGGTTCTCCATTGTGAGCAGATTCACATATACCGTAAGACATTTTTTTTTTAAATACTCTCTGTCTACGCATTCCTATTTCTTTCATTACGTCTGCTGTCTTGAGCGGACTCTAGACGATCAATACTATTGCGCAATATTCCGTATTGCACAATATTACTGATGGTGCAGGGATGGTTCGTGATGGTTGGGGCAGGAGATTGTGATCTCTGGATGGTGTCGGCAAGGTGGTCAATATTATTGTACAATACGGAATATTGCGCAATATTATTGATGGTGTAGGGCCCACTTTAGTGCTTAGCGATGTGATTTTTACACCTGAAGAGAGACAATGAGAACTTTTTTAGAGGAAATACCTGAAGACCTACATCTGCGTTACACTGTCCGATACTGCTCTTATGACTTGCTGATGGCTCTAACAAAATAGAGCTGGGCGCGCTACCGCTGGAGGGTAGTGCGTTACCACCGGACAGGTAGTGCGTTACTGGAAAAATCTGGAGGTGTATTTCCGTCAATGCGTTACCGATTTTAATTGTCCTATACATGTATACATATATACGTAGTAACGCGGAACGCTCTAAGGAAATTAAAATCTGTAACGCATTGATGGAAATGTACCCTCAGTTTTTTTCGGTAACGCATTACCTGCCCGGCGGTAACGCGCCCAGCAGCTCTTTAGCAAAGTCTCCCTTGTGAGTTCATTTGACTCCAAAAGTTATGATATCTTAGCCAGGGGGGGAGAAGGAGATCGTCATAGAAACCTCTGGCGCCAATCTCCAGGTGAGTTTATGGATGGAGATATTTGAACTTGAAATCATGATGTCCTCATCCGTCACAGCCGCATAATGTAACATCGTAATGATACTTTCCTCTCCAAATTTAAAGTTTCTAGAATCGCACTAGGACCATTAACTTCTCACATGAATAGATCAAAGCGGAAGGAACCAAACAACGTATCTTTCCTTTCCTTTAAAAAAGAAGAAGAAAAATCTCCATGCTATTCTAGGTTTTGTAAAATCACTTTCTGTATTTGAAACCCTATAATGTATTCACTTTCTTTTTTTTTTTTTATTCGATTCCATGGCCGAGCGGGTTAGAGCGTCGCTACTTGCAGCGGAGGTCGAGGTGACGGTAGTTCGAACCGCGCCCCCAGCGAGTTGGACCAAGGTCACATTTTATTAAACTCCACGTTACAAAGTCCTCTGTAAGGGGCACCGTAACGACATTAAACCGATCCATCACTGAACCCATTCCATGAAAGCATTGTCTCCTTTTTGCCTGTGTCCGCGTCCTATACTAATGTCACTTCTTGAAGTGTGACAAGACCCGCGTAGTTCCCTTTTTTACTTTACTACTTCTGTTCCTAAAAAGGAATCCTTTCCCTCTTGACGCCTCCCTCTGTTCTGCAGATCCTTCAAAGCTTCGCTCCTACATGCAATCGCCCCTTTATGTAACCCTTCCTTATAGACGTCTCAAACTCCCATTCCCAACACTAACTAAACAAAGCCACAAGTCCGTCTTAATCATATGCAAACAAACATACTTCCCCGTCAGTTCTTTGTTTCTTTTCTTTGCTGATGGGACGATACCATTTTTTTTTTTTTTTTTTCAATTTCGATAAGAGTTCCGATACTCCTCTAAACTTCCGATTCCAATACGAGTCCCGAAACTGCTTTGAACTTCCGATTCCGATACGAGTTCCGATACTCCTCTAAACTTCCGTATCCGATACGAGTCCCGATACTCCTCTAGACTTCCGATTCCGATACGAGTCCCGATAATGCTCTAAACTTCCGATTCCGATACGAGTCCTATCGGGACTCGAATTGGAATCGGAATTGGAACTGCTTTGAACTTCCGATTCCGATACGAGTTCCGATACTCCTCTAAACTTCCGATTCCGATACGAGTCCCAATACTCCTCTAAACTTCCGTTTCCGATACGAGTCCCGATATTGCTCTCAACTCCCGATTCCGATACGAGTTCCGATATTGCTCTAAACTTCCGATTCCGATACGAGTCCCGATACTGCTCTAGACTTCCGATTCCGATACGAGTCCCGATACCGCTCTAAACTTCCGATTCCGATACGAGTTCCGATTCCAGTATCTCCAATGATTATAATTCCTGGCCATTTCCAGGCCCTCTAGTTGGTTCGAGAAACGAATACTTTATGAACAAAATAAATTTATTAATCATTTATCGGAATTGGATCTTTAGAGCAGAATCGGAACTCGTACCGGGATCTATTACTATCATTAATTATTATTATTATCATTATTATTATTATTATTATTATTATTATTATTATTATTATTATTATTATTATTATTATTATTATTATTATTATTATTATTATTATTATTATTATTATTATTATTATTATTATTATTATTATTATTATTATTATTATTATTATAATCATCATCATTATTATTATCATCATTATCATCATCATCATCATCATCATCATCATCATCATCATCATCATCATCATCATTATTATTATCATTATTATTATCATCATTATTATTATCATCATCATTATTATTATCATTATCATCATATATATTAATACGATAGCGTGTGTGTTCGCGTGTGTGTTAATTTTGTGTGTCACACAAAACTGAATGGTTGAAATAAGGCAAGTTTGTTCCGTAGACTAAATTATTATTATTATCATTATTATCATTATTATTATTATTATTATTATTATCATTATTATTATTATTATTATTATTATTATTATTATTATTATTATTATTATCATTATCATTATCTATATAATAATACGATAGCGTGTGTGTTATCTATTTTGTGTGTCACGCTTACATCAAAAGCAACGACCTTCCATGGTGTCGAAGTTCTCGTAGCTGCCGAAGTTCTCGAAGGTGCCAAAGTTCTCGAAGGTGCCGAAGTTCTCGAAGGCGCCGAAGTTCTCGAAGGTGCAGAAGTTCTCGAAGGTGCCAAAGTTCTCGAAGGGGCCGAAGTTCGCGAAGGCGCCGAAGTTCTCGAAGGCGCCGAAGTTCTCGACGGCGTCGAAGTTCTCGAAGTCGCCGTAGTTGTCGAAGGTGCCGAAGTTCTCGAACGTGCCGAAGTTCTCGAAGGTGCAGAAGTTCTCGAAGGTGCCGAAGTTCTCGAAGGTGCCGAAGCTCTCGAAGGTGCCGAAGTTCTCGAAAGTGCCGAAGTTCTCGAAAGTGCCGAAGTTCTCGAAAGTGCCGAAGTTCTTGAAGGTCTGGAAGGTCTCGAGCTTCTGGAAGGTCTCGAAGATCAAATGAAAATGAAAGAAAATATGGACAGCTCTATATAATTGAAACAAATGAAGCATTAAATCTGAGGTCAAATGCTAATCAAAATTCTAATTGCTTATATTCAGTTTTCGAAAAAATATCTCAAGCAATGGTCGATAATCCTTATGTAGGGGCATATAAAAACATGAGAACTGTCGAACTTGAAGAGCAACAGAGAGCTACATTACAAAATATCCCTCCCAGAAAAATAACCATGCAATTTATTGCCGGCCCTGATGCGAGGAGATATAATAATCCAACAAATGATGAAATTGCAGCAATATTTGTCGGTGATGATGGAGCACCTCCTGTCCAGCGTGACATTATAGTGTACCCTGATGGACAACAGAGGGAGAGGATATCCTACCTCCCTTGCCATCTTGATGCAATGATTTACCCTCTTCTCTTTCGTGTAATTTACACGGGTTCCGCTTAATAATAATAATAATGATAATAATAATGATAACAATAATAATGATGATGATGATGATGATGATGATGATGATGATGATGATGATGATGATGATGATGATGATGATGATGATGATGATGATGATGATGATGATGATGATGATGATGATGATGATGATAATAATAACACAGTTATCTCGAATTATGACAAAAGAAACAATATAGATTTAATATATCTAGACTTTGCAAAAGCTTTTGATACCGTCCCACACGAAAGACTACTTACTAAATTAGCTTTGCATGGAATAAGTGGTAGCCTATTAGGTTGGACTAGTAATTGGTTGAATGGTCGAAAACAGAGAGTTGTTTTAAATGGAAAAACTTCTGGATGGAAAAGTGTTGCAAGTGGAGTTCCTCAGGGTTCCGTTCTTGGACCACTTCTATTCATAGTATATATAAATGATATAGACCATGGACTAAAATCTACTGTTTCCAAATTTGCTGATGATACAAAACTGTGCGGAGTGGCAAATGATCACTCAAACCAATTAGATATTCAAGTAGATTTAGATCAATTACAGCAATGGTCTGAAAAGTGGCTAATGAAATTTAACACAAGTAAATGCAAGGTAATGCACATAGGTAAAAATAACAGTAAGTACGATTACAAGTTATTTGGAAACTCGTTAACATAAGTGGATAGTGAAAAAGATCTCGGCGTAATTATCAGTAACGACCTCAAATCATCCAAACAGCGTATTTCAGCCTCTGAGAAAGCAAACAAGATTCTAGGACTGATTGCGCGATCTTTTGATTTCAAAAGTCCATCACTCATTAGCAAGCTATATAAATCGTTAGTTCGTCCACATTTGGAATATGCTGTTTCTGTATGGTCACCGAATCTCATTAAAGACATTGACAGACTGGAAAAAGTACAACGGCGAGCCACAAAACTGATTCCAAATATCAAAAATAAATCATACGAAAATCGAATAAAACATATGAATCTGTTTTCCCTAAAAAAGCGTAGACTCAGAGGTGACTTGATACAGGTCTTTAAGATTTTAAAGGGAATTGACAACATCAAAAGTGACAAAATTTTCACATTGAATGAGAATCAGACAAGAAACAATGGTCTCAAACTATCCGGAAATAGATTCAATTTGGAAGTAGGTAGAAACAACTTCGCCAACCGTATGGTAAATGAGTGAAATAAACTTCCTGCACAGGTAGTTCGAAGCTTTAAGAATCATTTAGATAAATACCTAAGTAAGATGCTGTAATGATTATAATTTATCTTATATTATGTGTTTTTGTTCTGTTATCATTTGTCTGTCTGATTTTCATTTATTATTAGTTATATGTCAATTTATTATTATTTACTATTTACCTGTTTGTTTATTATTTAACTATACCTATGCATTTATTTATGTATTTTATTTGTTATTTACATTATTATAGTTTTTATTTATTGTTTTATTATTAATATGATTTTTTTTTCCGCATCCGACCTAGATATGGATCAAAAGGTCTCCTGTCGGCATGCTCCGCCTTTGTAATCCTTTGTAATCCTTTGTAATAATAATAATTATAATAATGATAATGATAATTCATACATATATAATGATACTTATACTACTACTACTATTCTACTGTCATTCTTTGTTACACTATCAATCTGTGTCGTGAGGAAGCTTGGGCCCAGGAGTGGTCTTGCCCCGCGGAAGAGTAAGGAAGTT
>NW_027467730.1:462500-500000 GCF_046742065.1 Oratosquilla oratoria
CACGATTTCTTTCACTTCTTCCTCTCTCTTCCACCTTCCTCTCTCTTCCACCTTCCTCCTCTTCCACTCTACCTCCTCTTCCCACCACCACCACTCCCTCGACCTCCATCTACTTATCTAATTTCACCTAATACCTCCACTTTCATTATCAGTCGGGTCTAGTGGTATCAACTCCAACACCCTTCTCTCTCTCTCTCTCTCTCTCTCTCTCTCCCTGCCCCCTCTCTCTCTTCCGCTCCCTCTATCTCTCTTCCTCTGTCCTTCTGTTTCTCTCTGTCCTCTCTCTCTGTCCATATCCTTCCTCTTTCTCTCTCTCTCTCTCTCTCTGTCTCTCCCTGTAGGTGTGTGTGTGTGTGTGTGTGTGTGTGTGTACTGTACGTACGTGTACACAGCATATGCACACGTGTAGCTGTGTAAATATATGCACGGATGCATGTATGTGTATGTATGACAATGACACAGACGAAAGGAGACAAAACCTTTTCCCCGTCCACTGACAGAACAACCAGCTGTCAGGCGCGCCGGCTGACCAGCTGACATCCTGAATCCATAAAGATGAGACGGGGGGGGGGGGGGGGGGGGGGGGGGGGGGGGGGGGAGAAGAGGAGGGGGAAGGGGGAAGAAGGGTGGAAGGTCTGAAGGTGTATAAGGTCAAATGCCATAATTGTGTAAGATGCACAAATCGATGACTTACCTTAGCGGGATCTTACTGTACTGGATGATCATCCGCTATGGTACTGAGTGGATGAATATGGAACCATTTGGGTGCATGAGCATCCTACAGCCATCCAAGGACGTTGGATTAAGAATATTTAGCGTATAGTGTGTGAGACTCACCTTAAAAAATCACCATCCCGTAGTAAGGTAAAACATGTCAGTCGTGGCAAGCCGTTTTTTTTTTTTTTTTTTTTTTTGTAGACCGGTGTTTGGGTCGCTTCCCCACCTGGCCAGGGTTGTCGGGAACGAACGGGACAACGCCCGCAGTGGTCCCCAGGAACCGAACTCACTCCCACCTGCTCATGAGTTCGACACTGTATCCATTGGGCTACCGCGCGACTCTATAGTGTTGTGTCTGATATAAAGGATTACAAAGGCGGAGCATGCCGACAGGAGACCTTTTGATCCATATCTAGGTCGGATGCGGAAAAAAATCATTTTAATAATAAAACAATAAATAAAAACTATAATAATGTAAATAACAAATAAAATACATAAATAAATGCATAGGTATAGTTAAATAATAAACAAACAGGTAAATAGTAAATAATAATACATTGACATATAACTAATAATAAATGAAAATCAGACAGACAAATGATAACAAAACAAAAACAAATAATATAAGATAAATTATAATCATTACAGCATCTTACTTAGGTATTTATCTAAATGATTCTTAAAGCTTCGAACTGAACTACATTGCACTACCTGTGCAGGAAGTTTATTCCATTCATTTACTACACGGTTGGCAAAGTTGTTTCTACCTACTTCCAAATTGAATCTATTTCCGGACAGTTTGAGACCATTGTTTCTTGTCTGATTCTCATTCAATGTGAAAATTTGGTCACTTTTGAAGTTGTCAATTCCCTTTAAAATCTTAAAGACCTGTATCAAGTCACCTCTGAGTCTACGCTTTTTTAGGGAAAACTGATTCATGTGTTTTATTCGATTTTCGTATGATTTATTTTTGATATTTGTACTTTTTCCAGTCTGTCAATGTCTTTAATGAGATTCGGTGACCATACAGAAACAACTTTTCCAAATGTGGACGAACTAACGATTTATATAGCTTGTTAATGAGTGATGGACTTTTGAAATCAAAAGATCGCGCAATCAGTCCCAGAATCTTATTTGCATTCTCAGAGGCTGAAATACGCTGCTTGGATGATTTGAGGTCGTTACTGATAATTACGCCGAGATCTTTTTCACTATCCACTTTTGTTAACGAATTACCAAATAACTTGTAATCGTACTTAGTTATTTTTACCTATGTGCATTACCTTGCATTTACTTGTGTTAAATTTCATTAGCCACTTTTCAGACCATTGCTGTAATTGATCTAAATCTACTTGAATATCTAATTGGTTTGAGTGATCATTTGCCACTCCGCACAGTTTTGTATCATCAGCAAATTTAGAAACAGTAGATTTTAGTCCATGGTCTATATCATTTATATATACTATGAATAGAAGTGGCCCAAGAACGGAACCCTGAGGAACTCCACTTGTAACATTTTTCCATCTAGAAGTTTGTCCATTTAAAACAACTCTCTGTTTTCGACCATTCAACCAATTACTAGTCCAACCTAATAGGCTACCACTTATTCCGTGTAAAGCTAATTTAGTAATTAGTCTTTCGTGTGGGACGGTATCAAAAGCTTTTGCAAAGTCTAGATACATTAAACACACACACACACACACACACACACACACACACAAACACACACACACACACACACAAACACACACACACACACACACAAACACACACAAACACACACACACACACAAAACACACACACACACAAACACACACACACACACACATAGTGCAAGACACATAAACACAAATACATGCGTAAACATACACACACATGTACAGAGACACGTATAACCATTTTACTAACTATACACATATACACACATATACACACACGTACACTCACGTTCACAAACATATACACAATTACACGTGTACACACGTACACAGACGTATAGAGACATATAAACACACACACAGATACACACACATACAATAAATACACACACACACACACACACACACACGCACACACACACACACACACACACACACACACAAACACACACACATACGTACCCGTACAGGCACACAGACACAGACACAGACAGACACATATACACACACGTACATACTGACATACACATGTATTAAATACACACACACATACACACACGCACAATCAAACAAACACACACACACACACACACACACACACACACATATACGCACACGAACAGACACAGACACACATATACCCTCATACATACTGACATACACACGTATTAAAACACACACACACACACACACACACACACACACATACACACTTACACACTTACACACACACACACACACACACAAACACACACACACAAACACACACACATACACACACACACACACACACACACACACACACACACACACACACACACACACACACACACACACACACACACACACACACACACACAAACACACATACGCACACGTACAGACACACAGACACAGGCACACACATATACACACACATACAGACTGACATACACACGCACAAAACACACACACATACACACACACTCAAACAGACACACACACACCCATAGACACACACACACACACACACACACACACACACACACACACACACACACACACACACAAACATACACTTACAGACGCACACAGAGCACGTACAAAAAGAAACATATACACAAACACACATGTACACACATACACATATATACAGAAATGTACACACACTGGTGCACAAACACACCTATACACAAACATACATGTACACACACACACACACATGTACTTTTGTATGTACACACAAAAATATATACACACATATGTACGTATACAAACACATATGCGCACACACACATGTAGACACATATGTATACACACACATATACATACACACATTTACACACACACACATGAACACGCACACTAGTACACACACATACATGTACTCAGACACACATGTACATACATATGTATGTATGTACACACACATGTACATACATATGTAGACTAACACATATGTACACATACACACACATATATATACACACATGTACACACACAAACATGTGCACATACACACATGTACACACACACACTTTTACACACACATGTATAGACAAACACACGTAAAACACATGCACAGGTACACACGTAAACGGACACGTAAAAACACACATGTCCAAACAGACATGTACACATACACATGTGCATACACATATACACACATATACACACACACACGTCCAAAAACATATGTACACATACACACACATACACATACACACACATACACATACGCGCCACATTGAAGTTAGGTAATCTGAGAGGGAGGGGAGGAAATAAGGATGACTAATTTGTGTGGGCCAGTGGTTCTCAACCTGGGGCCCCCAAAGGAACCACGGGGGCCCCCAGAAGAGCCACGGGGGCTCCCTGAGGAGCCGCAGGGCTTCCATAGGATCGGCGGGGAGCCCCAGCAGGATCGGCGGGGCGCCCCCAGGAGGATCGGCGGGGCGCCCCCAGCAGCAGGATCGGCGGGGCGCCCCCAGCAACAGGATCGGCGGGGCGCCACCAGCAGGAGGATCGGCGGGGCGCCCCCAGCAACAGGATCGGCGGGGCGCCCCCAGCAACAGGATCGGCGGGGCGCCCCCAGCAACAGGATCGGCGGGGCGCCCCCAGCAACAGGATCGGCGGGGCGCCCCCAGCAACAGGATCGGCGGGGCGCCCCCAGCAGCAGGATCGGCGGGGCGCCCCCAGCAGCAGGATCGGCGGGGCGCCCCCAGCAGCAGGATCGGCGGGGCGCCCCCAGCAGCAGGATCGGCGGGGCGCCCCCAGCAGCAGGATCGGCGGGGCGCCCCCAGCAGCAGGATCGGCGGGGCGCCCCCAGCAGCAGGATCGGCGGGGCGCCCCCAGCAGGAGGATCGGCGGGGCGCCCCCAGCAGGAGGATCGGTGGGGCGCCCCCAGCAGGAGGATCAGCGGGGCGCCCCCAGCAGGAGGATCGGCGGGGCGCCCCCAGCAGCAGGATCGACGGGCGCCCCCAGCAGGAGGATCGGCGGGGCGCCCCCAGCAGGAGGATCGGCGGGGCGCCCCCAGCAGGAGGAGCGGCGGGGCGCCCCCAGCAGGAGGAGCGGCGGGGCGCCCCCAGCAGGAGGAGCGGCGGGGCGCCCCCAGCAGGAGGAGCGGCGGGGCGCCCCCAGCAGGAGCGGCGGGGCGCCCCCAGGAGGAGCGGCGGGGCGCCCCCAGGAGGATCGGCGGGGCGCCCCCAGGAGGAGCGGCGGGGCGCCCCCAGCAGGAGGAGCGGCGGGGCGCCCCCAGGAGGATCGGCGACTTCCTATCTCAGTTTCAAAAATAATCAGTTTGACACGTCTGTGTATTAATACTAATGTTGTTTTTTTCTTTTAAAGACTCATTCTTCAGACAGAAAAACGGATGCAGCATGGGCTCCAACATCTGTCCAGTGCTTGCCACCATCTACATGGAGTGGTTTGAATGTACCTTGTTACCAAAAATTAAACCAGCGGAGATGTTTTGGTACAGATATGTAGATGATATTTTTACTATATGGGATGAAAAATGGGGTTCTTTTAATGACTTCTTCATAGAATTAAACAACCTAGCAAGTAATTTAAGTTTCAAAGTAGAATGGGAAGAAGGAAAAATCCCATTTCTGGACACTTTGGTCATGAGAGGTCCGGACCAATTGTCCTTTTCAGTGTACAGGAAGCCCACACACACCGGCAGCTACCTACATTTCTTTAGTCATCACCCGGATAACTTCAAATGTAGTGTAGCGTCGGGCCTGTTTCTTAGAGCATACAGGATATGCAGCCCACAACATCTGGATGCAGAATTAACATTAATTCAATCACAACTTTCAAAGCTAGGATACCCAGGGTGGTTTTTGTCCAAAGCCCTGAGGAAAGCAAAACACAATTTTTATAAAACATCCAACCTTGATGATAAATTCAAATGGAGCAAGAATAACTTGTTATTACCATATAGTGATTCCATTAATGCAGCTTTCAAACTTTTGCCCAATGATGATGTCAAACTAATTTTTAATTACCCAAACAGTTTATTCAGGAAAGTAGTGAATGTACACCGACGCACCAACGTAGAAAACAGCCCCGGTGTGTACAAACTTCCCTGCAAAGACTGTGATGAAGTATACTGGGGCCAAATAGGAAGAGACTTAACCACGAGAATAAAGGAGCATAAAAATTCCGTTAAGTACGGACAAGAAAATTCAGCTGTGTTTCTCCACACCAGTAAGGAGGACCACCGCATGGATTGGGAAAAGGCTGAAATTATTTATAAATCCCAGAGTAGTTTTCGAAGAAAAATTATTGAATCCTCTCTCATTAAACACCTACCCAATTTTAATTTATCGAAAGGTCAATGGTCACCAGACTGGATCACATGGATGGCAGCAAACAAATTGATTATGAAAGCGGCAGGACAGATTCCCACATACCAACCCCAAGTAACTTGAGTCCCCTTGCCCGCGTCTCCTAATTGTTCTCTCCCTGTCCATATTTATACTTGTTAACTCTATTCCTTTGTATCATTCTGCTGAAGAGGACCACAGTCAGTGGTCAAAATATACAGATAATTAGTATTTCTGATTTCTTTTCCCTGACAGTGTGTGTGTGTGTGTGTGTGTGTATTCACCTCGAATCTGCTGCAGTCTCTGTGTGTGTGTGTGTGTATATATACACATATATAATTAAACTAACCAATCCCTCCGTCTTATTGGGTACTTTTTTTTTTTTTTTTTTTACTCTACTTGCGGCCAAGCTACTATATGAATCCATTTGGAACGATTGTGCATTTCATACAGGAGGAGCCAAGAAAAGAGGGAGGGAGGGGTGGTGAATGGGAGTGGAGTATGTAGGGATGAAATGGGTGGGAATGGATCTGTGCCTTTGACTTTTGGCTACCTCCCTTATAAGGAGGAAAAAGCCGTTGGTATGTGTGCAGTATTTGTATGTATACAAATTATAGCGTGAAACATGTATGCTCAAAATTATTTAATTTGACTTGAGTTCATTTATTTCAGTACGATATAATTTCACAAACATTTCAAACCAATACTAATACAAATGGGATAACCAACAAACATAAAGAATCTAGACAGAGTTACAGGTAAGAATATAATAATATACTAGGAATAAATCAAAACAGCCAAATAAGGGGGCTTATTTTCATTGATGTCAAAAAGATATATATATATATATATGTATATGTGTGTGCGTGTATATATATATGTGTGTGTGTGTGTGTGTATATGCGGAAAAACCGCCAAGGAAAAAGATAAACTGATGACCAAGCGTTTTTGTCTATTCAGACATCCTCAGGGTACATAGAAATGAAAAAGGACACAAGAATATATACACAGAGTATAAGGTCAGGAAGGGAACCGGAGAAGGTTGTGAGGCTCTATTGTCGACCTGACCCGTTCGTGGCAGCGGACGTTTGGGCCACTACCTTTTTCATAATCAAATTGTCCAGCTTGTACATACCATGAATTAAATCTAAGTTATTGACAAATGTATCTTTGATCAGACTAGATTCTATTATATTTCTAGTCAAATATGACTTATTTTTAACAATTTCTTTAGCACCCTCCCAAATTATGAAATGATTAAAGTCCCGTAGGCGAATAAATAATGCATTAGAAATCTGCCTACTCTTGACGCTATACTGATGTTATTTTAACCTTACTTTTTATTATTTTTCAGTCTGACCAATATAGCATTTGTTGCAATTTTTACATTGAATTGAATAGATGCATCCTTCTACCTTATAAGGAGATTTTTTTTATTAAAAGACTTCTAACTGTAATGGAGTTCTTAAATGCCACTTGAATGTTGTACGAAAGAAATTAATTTCTAATGCGTTTGCTGTCGTTTTCAACAGAATATGCTTGAAAGAGAATCTCCTGCCACGCTTCACGAATATATATATATATATGTATATAATGCTAATAAAATCTTCATATGCTGTGTGCAAATTAATTACTTAGTCGTGGGGTGTATTCGCGTGCCATTCTGCATGAGATACAAAAAAATATTCTATCTAATCTTTTCCTATGAGTTTTTCTTTCACGGAAAGTCAAATGTTAATATTAACCCAGCAACACAATATATAAATTATATTCTATATAACAATATTCACACAGACACACACGCACACACACACACACACACACACACAAGAAAATACAAACACACACATATACATGTACGCACACATATACAATCAAATACAAACATGCATACACAAGGAAACATAAAAATACACAAATATACTAATGCAGAAACACACATGCATACAAAAATACATATACGAACACAAAATAGACACACACACACACGCACAAACACACACACACACACATACACACACACACACACATACACACACACACAAATAGTGCAACCCACACGTAAACACAAATACATGCGGCGGGGGTGCCCCCAGGCGGAGCAGGAGCGGCGGGGCGCCCCCAGCAGGAGCATTTCGATAAAATGTAGTCTACGCTTCTTCGCCGTTTCGTCTCTTGGCATCGTATTGATAGTCGATATTGTATGGCCAGTCAGCCTTTCGAAAGTGTCCCCTAAACACCGTCACCACTGAGGTCATTTCAGAATAATTTTGAGAGAGAAATGCATCTGAAAGTTCCTGTGGTCAGACTTTGCACCGTTTTTAACGAAATTATTATATCATGAGAAGTAATGCCGCATGAACGCCTCTCAATCTTCATCGGATATCATATCGTCCGAACACTCCAATTTGTCAAACGTATCGTCACTGTATTCGAATTGTTTATCATTCTCTAGAGTTGATTTGAAGGCGATCATCTTCCTTTGGAATTCGTGTATAGACGTTTTCATCTGGTCTTGGTATCAGTGTACAACCCAGGGAACGTTTTACTGTGCTCGTCCCTTAGCCATTTGCCATTTCCATAGGTGTTTCTGTCTACACCTCTGTCTAAGCTTCTTCACCGTTTCGTCTTTTGGTATCGGCCTCGTCGTTATGGCTTCGCCATGGGCGCTTGGACTGCTTCGCGAGATTCAACTAACAGATTCAACTCAGCGCTCCTAGAGGTCAGAC
Organism: Oratosquilla oratoria; assembly: GCF_046742065.1. Lineage (NCBI taxonomy): Eukaryota > Metazoa > Arthropoda > Malacostraca > Stomatopoda > Squillidae > Oratosquilla > Oratosquilla oratoria. The sequence continues at coordinate 471,412 of NW_027467730.1, forward strand.
GTATAATAATAATAGTAATAATAATAATAATAATAATTACTGTAAAAATAATAACATACAATATATAATGCAATATAATTATATTACAGTATAATAACATAACATAATACTACTAATGCAATATAATTATATTACAGTATAACAGGATGCCAATAATAGTAAGTGTTCAGCTTCCAGAAATCAGTTTCTTCATGAATGCATAGAGAAGTGATTATAAAAGTGTAACTGTTTTAGGTACACAGAGCACAGGACCTAAGTTTATTTTTATTTTTTCTGAAATGTGTCATTTTCGGATACCAGAGTAGAACTTTTGAAAAGTAACACATGGTTGCATCATGCCTTCTCATGACGATACTGTATAAAGTGCATATATTACTTGATACCTTCTCATGACAATACTGTATAAAGTGCATATATTGCTTGATATCTGCCACAAACTTGTTTCAGTAAAGAATATCTATCACTGCAAAGTATTTCTATCTCTTCCAGCTGGCATGCACATCTCAAAATTGTATGGAAAGAAAGCTCCCCCAACACCAAAGGGTGTGAAGGCATTTGTGATAAGAGATGAGCCCCAGTCTGATTCTGATGTGTACCTGAGTAGGATCAATTGTATAAGGTCAGGCCATATGTGAACATTCTGAAAGAAAACTTTAATAAGATTCCTTTGAGTATGAACGTTTGTGTTGATGAGATGATGGTTCCTTACAAAGGTAGTCGAGGGCCTTAATTGTTACTACATCAAGTCCAAACCTAACCCTTGGGGGTTTAAAGTTTGGACTTTAGCTGATTCTTTTGGCATCGTGCATAATTTTGATATATGTGTTGGTGCAACACCAAAAGTTGATGGTTTTCCTTATTTGAAATCCAGTGCTAATATTGTTTGTAAATTGGCACCTGTTATTCCCCTCTGTAAGAATCACAGACTGTTCATGGATAATTTGTTCTCAACAGTTCCTCTGTTTTTTGAAATGTTCAAGAGAGGTATGTTATGCATGGGAACTGTTCGGAGTAACAGACTTGCTGGACTTTAGCTTATTTCAGATAAGGACCTAAAATCAAAGGGAAAGTCTGCCTTTGTAGAATATGAACAAAAGGTTAGCACATGTGCAGGTTCTGTAAGGGTTGTTAGATGGAATGATAACAATCTATGTACAGTCATGTCTACAATGGGATCTACTCAACCTGTCACAACTATTGGACGCTGGGACAAAAATGTATCCACAACACAGAAAACTGATGTAAGGTGTCGTGCTCTTATCAAGTATTATGATGCTAATATGGGAGGTGTTGATAAAATGGATGCCCTTATTGCTTTTTATAGGATGTTTTTCAGATCAAAGAAGTGGTATCATCAGCTTTTTTTTCATAATTTTTTTGATGTGGCAATAGTCAATGCTTGGTTGGTGTACAGACGGGATGACACAGCTTTTGGTGTCTGCAAAGCCTCTAAAATTGCATGATTTCAAACTAGTTTTGTCCTTATCCCTGCGTCTGCAAAACGAGCCATTGACAGGTAAGAAGAGAGGTGGGCCATCAGCTGGTGGAGTTGATGAAATGCAAGTTGAGAAAAAGCACAAAGGTCATAACACTAAACCAATTCCTTCTAACTAAGGCAATTAGGCATGACCAGGTTGGGCATTTTCTTGTAACTCTAAAAAAAATGAGGAAGGTGCAAAATGCCTGGTTGCAAGTTGTCACCTATAGCATGGTGCTTGAAGTGTGAACTCTATTAAAAGGTGTTTCTTGGATTTTCATGGGGTTCACTATGATCTGCAAACACTGCCACATGAAAAATGAATTGATCTTTCTGGTACAAAACAAAACAAAAAAGTCATGTTTCAGGAGTTTTGACTCATTTCAGTACCTTTTAGCTGGTTTTCATTTGTCTCTAATTGGGAATATGAGATAAGGTATTTCTTGATCTGTAAACATTGTCACATGCATAAGGAACTGATTTCTCTTATACTTGATAAGAAATTTGTGGTACAGGAGTGTTGAATATTTTATCAGTACCTTTTAGCTGGCTTTGATTTGTGAAAATGTGTATCTTTTTCATTCAGTCTAACAACGAAGTTATAGCAAACTTCACTCACTACATTCATTATTAATCTTATCAAAGGTTTTTATCATAAAAAATAATAATCATCTTCACTTTCAGGTAAGATTAAAGTTTGGTATGTAATGATTCTGTATTTTGGCTATATTTCACTAAAAGGCCTGTCCTGTGTTCAGATCATCGAAAAAGGCACTTTTGGAAAAAAAGGCCATTTTTGTAATATGGCATGCAAAAGCAATCAAAAACACCTACTTTTTTTTTTTTTTTAATGTGAACTTAATGTGTATCATAATGGGTTAAGAATATTACATACATATACCTTACAAGGGAGGTAGCCAAAAAGAAAAAGGCATAAAAACCATTCCCACCCACTCCATCCCTAATACACTCCACTCCCCTCCACCCTCCCTCTTATCTTGGCACCTCCTGGATGACAGGTCATCCCTGCATCTTGTCCACTGAGCGAACTTTCACAGATTGGTTACAAAATAGGACGAGGGAGTCAGATGAGAGGTACAAAGAAAAGAAAAGAGAAGAATATTAATTAACAATAAAATAATCTAATATATATATATATATATTGGATATTTCAAATATCATTTTACTTAAGAATATTAATTAACAATAAAATGATATAAAAACATTATATTGGACATTTCAAATATTATTTTACTTAAGAATAAAATAATATAAAACTTTATTTCAAATATTATTTCAGTTAAGAATATTAACAATAAAATAATATAAGAGAATTATTTCGGATACTTCAAATATCATTTCACTTAGGAATATTAATTAATAATAAAATAATCTAAAAAAATTATTTTGGACATTTCAAATATTATTTTACTTAAGAAAATTAACAACAAAATTATCAAATATATATACTATATATATATATATATATATATACTGTATATATATATATATATATATATATACATATATATATATATTATATATGTATGTATATACATACACACACACACACATATATATATATATATATATATATATATATATATATATATATTGGATATTTCAAATATTATTTTACTGAAGAATATTAACAATGAAAATAATCGAAAAAAATATATATAATAATAATAATTTGGACATTTCAAATATTATTTTACTTAAGATAGTATGCAACCCTTTAAAATCATGGATTTCTGAATGTATCCCTTGCAGCACTGAAATGTTTGCCCACCCACCCACCCACCCACCGCTGGCTGGCCTACATACAGTCAGAATACGAGCTCCTTGAGATGGAGCTCACATTCTGGAGACGGGTAGTATGGAGACTACCCTCTCCGACGCCCATCCTACTGAGCCGTCACCTGTCCGTCACTGGTGCGGCAAGACCAAGAATCGGCAGAAAGGAAGCGAGAATCTAGACAAAGAGTACCAAGACGAGCGAGCCAAATGTAAGCTTCCGTACAGACTCGAATGAACCCGCAACTGACGTTTCCTCACCTGAGTCAACGGTACGTGAGCTCTTGCTTGCCCAGTTTCTCTGAGATGAGTGGGCTGACGCATGCACTTGTACGTGGTTATGGACCACGTCTTGATCGAGTCCATCTTGCTCTGAGGGGGCCGTACCACCGCAGACCCGTTCTCGCTTCCGCTTCCGGGCGACATAAGAGGCACTGGGGACATGACTGCTGATGAGAATACAAACAATAACCCCAAGAATCGTGACACGCTTTCCGTTATATCCTGATGTTTGTCCGGTATTAGAAATGACAGTAAACCCCCGATATAATGGACAGTATGGGGACGGGGGGCCTGTCATCATGTCCAAAGACCCGTTATGACCAAGGATCCCTCGCTATAGTGGATGAAAATAATCCGTTATAGCGACGGTTTGTCCGGTCAGATTTTTTGTCCATTATATCCGATATGTTGAGATCTGTTATATTGAGGGTGTACTGTACTGTTGTCATTTCATATTCAACTATTTTAATTTCCTCTTTTAAGTTAGAGTGCAGTGTCATGAAAAATGCGCTCCTGTTGTTCTTACAGCACGTCTCGTCTAGACTTTTTTTTCTCGCCATATTCAAAATCTCTAGAATTAAGAGAATCCCCAATACTTAGATGAAAATAAACAATTAAATAACAAAAATAACAAAACAAATGAATGACAGAAATTTCCGCAGACCAGCGGGAACCTCTACTTCTTCATTTTCGTTCCGAGCACTGGAAGTTTCCAATTTTTCCAAATACAGATTTCCTGGATACATATTTTAGTACACGCTGAATGTCCAAATAAGCAAGTTTTTATCTAAATACCCTGTGTACACAAAAGGACAAAATGTGCATCCCTGTGTTCTTAGCCTTCAAATACAGTCCTTTCATTCCCTTAAAAAAAACTACCTCCCTGAAAACATTATCCCATTACTGTATATAAGTACTATATGAGCAAAAGTACATAACACTATTTCGTCAAAAACCCTGTACTATATTTCGGTCTCACTAATTGGCCGAACAAACCGAACAAAACCAAGAAAAGCTGAACAAAACCACAAAACCCAAACAAGACAGGTTTTGCTCAAATGCACACTTCTATATATATATGGTTGCATTATTTGAACTATTTTCTTTAAAATGTGTGATTTCCATGTATATGATCAAAGAGAACTAACATTTTTATCCTCTGCAATTTTACCTACCCCAGCTACGACTCGTCCAGCCAGCCGTCAATGATCACTGGTGGTATGGATCAAACTACACGCTTTTAAGCTTCTTACTGTTGTGTTATTAGTGTAATAGACTGCATATAGTTGAATTATTTAAACCCTTTTCTTTAAAATGTGTGATTTTCATGTAATTTGACCAAAGAGAAGTTATGTTTTAGCCTCTGCAGTATGACCGACCACAGCTACATATACCGTAACAAATTAGCATATGGTTGCATTATTTGAACTATTTTCTTTAAAAGGTGTGATTTTCATGTAATTTGATCAAAGTGAAGTAACGTTTTTATCCTCTGCAAAATTACCGACCCCAGCTACGATTCGTGGTTACAAATTTACCGCTAGCCTGCCATCTATGTCCTGCAAATGCAGATCATCACTGAGCATCAGGGTTGCCAGATTGGCGTTTTTAATGCCAAATTTTGTATTTTTGGAATGTTTTTACTGTGGCAGGAAAATTTGTTGGGTGGCATTTTTAGGGGGGGCGTTTTTAAAGACCCGGTCTTGATTAGAGATCATTCTATTCCAAAAAATGCCACCCAACAATTTTTCCTGCCAAACACAGTAAAAACATTCTAATGGTGGTGTAATTATGAAATGATGGTGTTTTGTGTGTCTTAGTTTTGTTTTTTGTAAAATCGCAATGTGTATGTTATGTTGTTTAAGAAAGTGTTCAAGTTCATGTTTTTTCGTGTTAAGACCGTCAATGTTGGGTGGTAATATGTGGGTGTTGTGGGAGTTGTATGGGTTGGATGGTGCGGGTTGGGGTTGAGGGTGGGGGGGTAGGGGGGAAGGTGGGGGATCTGTGTCAGAGGGGGGGAAAGGGAGAGATCGGGGACAAAGGAAGGGAGTACTAATCGGGGGTAAGGGAAGAGGGAAATTGGGAGTGGGTGAGGGTGCTGGCTGTGGTTGGGGAGGTGGGAGTGGGGTTACTGGAGGGCAGGTAGAACATGTCCAAGTGTTTGTGTATTGGTTTGTGTCAGCAAGTGTTGTACAAGTGAGGTGGGCCCAGTTTTTGCACATATTGCACTGAACTGAGCCCTTTGTCTGTCTGCTCGAAGTAATGGGTTTAGAGCATGTTGGGCATGTGTATTTTGTGGTGGGCCCAGGATTGCTCTCTACATCTCCAGCTAAAAGTAGAAGAAGAGGGGTGATCGCCGGAAAATCACCCCTCGGTGCAGAAAAAACGTAATATTGCATGTTGGGAAAAAGGATTGTGGTACTCCCCAAGGTCGTAGCTCCTCTTGGGGATCGGTGCCACCTGCGTAGAGCTGGTGGCCAGGGGTGGTTGCTGCCGTTTGGCCCCCAACTCTTGGGGTTGGGGGGTTGTCCCACGACGTAGACGCTGCAGCTCCAGAGCCTTGTTGTGGCCCAGGGTGACATGTCGGGGAGCCAAGAAGTCCGAGGTCAGCAGTTAAAGGCCTCCAGATGGTCTGTAAATGTCAACCAGGTCAACAAGGCAACACAACCCTAAAGGCCTCAACACTAACAATGGCTCTCACACAGCAGGTAATGGAAAGAGAGAGAGAGAGAAAGATTGAATGGGCATTAGTTTCTGATCATATAAGATTTCTGTGACTCTGATCCATATGGATGTCACTCACATCCCTAAATTACCGACTCAACGACACACGGGGAATAGAATTAAAAGTCGAGATTACTCTTCAATTATAAACGAATGCCGAATAACTGGTTCATAGGGTTGTCAAAATTGTTGAAATATTAACATTCCAAAATGAAAAGGAATTAATATATTCCCAAATTTGAGGTCACACAGGTGAAAAGAATTGAATTACGGTTCCACGTCCGAAAAAGCTCGAGATCCATACTCGCTAGATGACCAGAATAACCAAATGCGACCCAGAATAAAACACGCAAGAACATAACTGTAGCAACCATGATAACAAATACACATGGTTTTCAAAGTGCGCACATTCAACAAGTATTTTTTGTTTAGAATATAATGACCAACTTTTAAGACCTCATAATATAGCACCAGCAAACTTACCTACTAAAGCAGAGCTTCAAAGCATAACCTGGCAGAATACCTTAAACTCTGTCCTACAATACATACATCTTCTGGTGTTTCTAGCAGGTCTTCAAATATCATAAAATAATTCATGACAAGCAAAATAAAAAATTATTAATAATAAATTAATCACTAAATACAATTAAGTGAGCAACTAAAATATAAGCAACCAACTTAAGAGGATAGACTAAAAATAAATTTGGGTGAAAATTGAGGCAAAGAGATGTACAGGGACGAGAAAATCATACGAGGGAGCAGAGACGTGGAATCTGATTGAGGAGGAGGAGAGGAAGCCTGACGTGTTCAAGATGGAGTACAATCCGCGTAATAAAAATGGATAACGTCAGCAATATTTGACTCTTCGTGGCATCTTAACTTCAACTCTGGAGAGACGAAGAGTGCGGGGGATCTGATAGAGGTATTCAAACGGGTCAATGGTTTGAACAAGGGCGACACAGGCAAGGTCATCATATTACGACAACAGGGCAGATCTGGTAGTAATGGGTGCAAGTTGGACAAATTTGGGTTTAAGAAGGAAATAGGCAAGAACAGTTCACCAACTGCGTGGTTAACGAATGGAATGGACTGTGTAACAACGTAGGTAGCAAGCGCTCAAACTATTCATTGTTTTAAGAGGAAATTTTTGTTCAATTCCACACTACAAAATTCACTGTAAGGGGCACCATCCTAGTCTCCCAATAGGGGGGGGGGTTGTGACGTTAAACCATATCATCATCATCAAGAGGAAATTGAATAACTTTATGGATGGGATGACAGGTGGTAAGGGACATGGAACTGCCTAGTGTAGGCTCTATGGTCTCTTGCAGTCTCCCCCATTCTTATGTTGTGTGGAGGTGAGGCAGATAACAGGTGGAAAGAAATCAGACAAGTTGTTCCATCAAAAGTGAAGGGATGCAAGAGGAGTGCCTGTTGAGCAAAGAAGAGAGAGTGCAAAAGTTCCGAGTGGATGGGCAATGGACGAGGAAGTAACGCAGCCTGAGGGGACGTTCTTCATCTTCTCTGTAAACCTCTCTAATAAATGGACGGAGGGGGAGAGAGTTCACAGTTTATCTGCCATGCTGGGGGAGGGGGGACCAGTTTGGTCACTGCTGCCCTTTGTATTCTCTCGATCTTGCTTATGTCCTTCACTCTGTGCGGGGACCATACCATCGATGCATATTCCAATCTTGGGTGCATCAGGGTTTCGATGAGTTTTTCGTCATTTCTGTCTTAACACATAGCCGCTGACACAAGCAGTGTGGTGTGGGTAGCAGAAAAAAAAATTGAGTTTCTTGGGATTTTTTTTTTTTTTTTTTTTTTACACTGCCAAAGTTGCACTTGTTTTTATATACTCAATATTAATATCTGGGCAACTTTGGCAGTGGGAGAAAAAAAAAAAAATATTTCGTCCATTCTAGTTTGCCTCTTAGTCACCCTTCCTTCACTTGGACACACATTGAACAATCTCACCATTCACTCCACTATTACTATCCCACCCTCTGCCAAACACTATAGACAGCACCCACCCAGTACAGGTGCATTCTCTTCCACTGTCATTTACGGTACCTCCTCCTTAAGAACAGCTTTCTCCTTTCCTATCCCAGTCAGTCTCTATCATCATCTCCCATGGCTACTATCAAAGACCTCCTGGCTCCCTCTATCCTCCTCTACAATTAGCAACTCCTTGAAATAATCTGCCCATCTCCACCTCACAGCTTTCTCTTCCATTAACAAGTACCATTTACAGTACAAGCTCAATATAACAAACTAATTCAGCTAAAGTCCAATTAGAAAAGTTTACAGAATGTATGAATGATTATCATTTATTTTATATTATTTGTTTATTTGTTTTGTTATCATTTGTCTGTTTGTTTATTATTATTTGTTTCATTCTCATTTGTTATTAGTTATATGACAATTTATCATTATTTACTATTTACCTGTTTGTTTATTATTCAACTATACCTATGCATTTATTTATGTATCTTATTTATCATTTACATTATTATAGTTTTTATTTATTCATTTATTTATCATTATGATTTTTTATGCATGCGACCTAGATATGGACCAAAAGGTCTCCTGTCGTCGGCATGCTCCCCCTTTGAAATCCTTTGTATTACTGCCCCATCAAATACACTCTAGTTCTTCACTACATGGAGCATGTCTGTTACATCCCTAACTGCTGCCTTACAAAATCAAGTGTTCTCCAATTCTTTCCCTACAGTATTTCTAAAGGAGATTACAACGGAACGATGCAATCAAACAGAGCAAGACTGAGAACCACACGTGATCAAAAAGGTTACTGATATTCAGTGGAATCTGCCTTTTAACAAATTATCAAGTGCAAATTTAACAAGTGCTACCTCCCTTGTATGGGGGAAAAAGCCTTGGTATATGTAGGTATGTATGTATCTTTGAAACAAGATTTTTTTCCCTCAAACTTCTGAGTTTACTATTCAAGGCTTTCCACAATTGGGGGAGTTTGTTATAGCGAGCTTATGCTGAAATACCTTTACCCTTTCCTCTCTCTCTTCAACTTGCCTCTTTGCACTCTTTACTTCATGCATACGTACAAGGGAGGTAGTCAAAAGGTGTCCTCCTTTGCTTCATGCACTCCGAATAAAAATCAAATATCATTTCACTTATGGTGTCCAAACAAACTTCTGATCTCGGGGAAATCCGCAGCGCAATGCGACAAGCTGCTACTAAACTAACACCTTCCGAAAAATTCTTCAAAACTTCTCTCCTGGTCTCCCATCTCCTCACACATACACATGTAGATGCAACTAAAAAAAAAAAAAAAAAAAAAATTCATAAAGAAAACTGCTGGGTTTTTTTTAGATAAAAAGACTGCTGTTTTTTTTTTATAAAAAAAAGACCTGTTTTTTATAAAAAAAAAACATGTTTCTAATATAAAAAACATGGATATTTTCGTGTTTTTTTCAGGCCCATAGACCATGATTAATATGTGCATACCTTATTATATATCCTATTTTATGTGTATGTTTAACCATTCATGACAAGGAAATTTGGAGTGTTTAATCTTTGAAGATTATACTAAGAGTAAATTTTGTAAGGTAGCCATATTGTTGCAGCAAAGGTCAATTACTTGTTTATTTTTATACTGTGTCTGATGTCTCTTTGGATAAGGTAGATACGCATATGTGGAGGGATGAATCAAGTACTTACACCTGTTTTCATATACTTGAACAAATTTGGATGTGTAAAAGATACATACATACACATACCAAGGCTTTTCCCCCCTTACAAGGGAGGTAGCCAAAAAGGAAAAGGCATAAAATCATTCCCACCCATTCCATCCCTGAATACACTCCACACCCCTCCACCCTCCCTCTCATCTTAGCACCTCCTGGATAACGGGTCATCCCTGCAAAAAAAAAAAAAAAAAAAAAAATTAATAAAAGTGAAAATAAATAAAATGAAATAAAAATAATAAAAAACAAAATAATTAAAAAATAAATAAACTTGCGATTAAAAAAAAACACTTTTTTATGCATCACTGTACATAAAGCAAAACTAGTAATCCCCCACCCCATACACTGCTCCTCTCCCCCCGCACCCCACCTGGGCTGGTCGCCGCGCTGCCTGGCGAACCATAGGAAGCTGCAGGTACAGGATTGTACTGTGGCACTGAATTGGGTCTTTGCTGCTGCTGTTGCTGCTGCTGCGGTGGTGGCGGTTGACCCACTACCCCTCCAGCTGGCTGGCCTCCCCCGCCTCCTAATCCGACATTGGCAGAGTCGTTGGTAGCAGAGGATGGAGGCAGGGGAGGGGAGGGGAGGGGGCTATGTGGACCCTAACGGGGCCGCCGTGTCATTCAGCACCATGCTCTGCAAGTCGCCTTCACTCAGGTCTCCGTCCAGGGCATCAATGCCGTGCCCAGCTGCCATCTGTCGAGAGGAGATTTATACAAACCCGAATAAAAAAAAAAAAAAAAAAAAAAATCTACAAGTGTCATGAAGCATCAGGATGAAGCTGGCAACTTTATGGGCCCTACTTATGTATATATATATATATACACAAAAGACTTTTTCCCCCCTTACAAGTAAAGAAAAAACAAAACAGAAAACACTCCCATCCCATCCCTTCCCTCATATACTCCACTTCCCTCCCTCTTATCTTGGTTCCTCCTTGGTTCCTCCTGCATGAGGGGACGGAGAGGGGGGGGGGTGGTGGCCAATTTTATGAAGTGGCGTTGCTATGGATGTGCTGTGTCTTGCGACATTGCTTCTGACCCAGGGAGGGCAGTGGGCGAGATGTAGGGATGATCCGTCATCCATGAGGTGCCAAGATAAGAGGGAGGGAAGAGGGTGGAGGGGAGTGGAGTATGTAGGGATGGAGTGGGTGGGAGTGGATTTTATGCCTTTGTTTTTTTGTTTACCTCCCTTGTAAAGGAGAAAAACCCTTTGTATATGAGTGTATAAGAAGCAATCAGAAAATGTCTCTGTATTATTTTTAATTTTTTTCTTTTTTTGCATCTGGAAGAGGACTGGTGTGCAAATACATATATATTTATATAAATACATATATATATATGTATACATATATATATATATATATATATATATATATATATATATATATATATATATGTATGTATATATAGCAAATGCTGCACCCTTGTTTCAAAAGGGTGACAAATCCAATCCTGGTAATTATCAGCCAATTAGACTTTTGTGCAAACTAATCGAGTTTAACCTGAGGAATGGCAGTCGCAAGAGGTGGACGCTCGCTTGGCGCACCCCTCTACCGCTGTCATGTCGCTGCTATCCCTGGTGGGTGTCCGCGAGTGCTAGTAGCATATAAGTGCAACAAGTCGAAGGGGAAGGAACAGGAATGGATTGGTTGCCCTAAATGTCCTACAAGGAAAAGGGCTCATTTGAAGTGTGTAGGTTTGAAAGGTGTCAATCCTGACAATGTTACGAGTATAAACTGGGCATGTGACGCATGTTTTGAAAGTATTGTCCCAGGCAATCTAATTATGAATAAGTTGGATGAAATAAAGGCACAGTTGTCAAATAGCTCACAATTGTTGAAAGGTGATATGGAAACTGTGATCAAGTCTGAAATTGAGACAGTAGTTGAAGACATGAAGAAAGAGGTAGTTACCGTGGTAGATGATGCAAAGAAGGAGGTTAAAGAAGTGAAGAAAGATGTGGAGGAGAATGTTGTTGTGGGTATAAAGAGAGAGGTGGCAGGAGTGAGAGAATGACAGCCTGGTTGCTGAACTGTCGACCGCCCATGCAGCCGGCTCGGCTGACCTCCAAACTACCGTAGGCATGACTTCAGCACCATTATGGAGCCAAGTGTTATCAAGGAATGAGATAAGGAGACAAAAAAAACTTGCTTGTGGTTAGTGCAAAAGAAAATGGGGAAAAAATCCAGCGAAATGAAAAAAGATGTGGTTGGAGCACTTAATGGTGTGCACATTACTGACTCGTTTTACAGGTCGTGGAGACCGTTTTGAATTTTGAGGATAAAACAACACTTATAGAAGCAGAAAAGAAATTGGGAGTTGTCAACAAAGTATCTATAAAGTACATTAAAAAATGAAACCAACGATAATGATTTGCAATGTCTATAAAGAGGAAGAAAAGGATCATATCATTGATACACTAATAGAGAGAAATGTCTATCTAAATTCCATTGACAATGTAAGGAAAAAAATAAAATATCTACTTGATAAACATGCGGCTAATAACACAGTGCATTACATATTGAGATGCAACCCAGAAGTAAGAGCACTTATTAAGAAAAATGGCGATAGAGTGTTCCTGGAATGGGGGAGATTTATTGTTCGAGATAGGTATCACCCAATGGTTTACTACTATTGCCAAAGGTTCAACCATAAGATTGATAAATGTCAGGCTAAGAATGATAATGATGATGATCCCGTTTGCTTTAAATGTGCGGGTAATCATGCATCCAAAGACTGTACAGCTACCATTGAGAAATGTATTAACTGTGTCAGATACAAGAAAACTGAAATATCTCAGTGTTAATGACCATTAACTGCCCTGTCTACCAATCTGAAATAAGTAGGATATGTAATTTAACAGATGATGGCTGTTGTTAGACTGAATAGTAGTGTTAAGTGTGGATTGTTAAACATACAATCAGTTGGCAACAAAACATTTGAAATATATAACTTATTGAAGGATAATGATCTTGATATATTAGCGCTAACTGAAACTTGGTTAAGTGTTGGTGAAAATGTGAAAATAAAAGAAACGACTCCTGACTCTTATAACTTTGTTCATGTTTCTAGGGATATAAGAAGAGGTGGAGGAGTTGGTCTATTTTTAAGAAATACCTTTAAAAAAAATTGTTGTTAAATAAATTGAAACACAATATACATATGAAGGCATGTACATGACGTGTGAGACAGGAGCAGAAAAGTGTTCTTTTGTGGTTGTATATAGACCACCGCAGACCAATGTTAACCTATTTATTGATTTACGCCAGTTTTTAGAGACAGTTAATATGATCAGTACAGAAATTGTTAATTGTGGAGACTTCAATATCTGGGTTGATGACAACATTGCATCAACAGTCACGTTTTTGGAGATGATGTCTTCCTTGAATTTAACTAATAAAGGTAATGGTATGACCTCAATAAGTGGACATACTCTAGACTTTGTTTTCTGTGCTTCGGATGGAGACTTGGTTATGGAGATGGAGGTTGGTGAAGTTTGTGATGTGTCGCCTCTTGATAAACTTGTGCAATTTAAGCTTCCATTCAGTAGAGATTTAAAACGAAAGAAGAAAATAATGTTCAGACCATTGACCAATCTAAACCCTAAGGCCTTCATTATTACTCTAATTGACATTCTCACTAAGAAAAAACTAGAAAGTTGCGTCCATGAAAAGTTATATACAAATTGTACAATTAGTTTGACAAACATATTTTAATAGCACCATAAAACAATTATACAACTCTCAATGCTCTATAGTTGAAAAGGAAATGACCATCAAAGATGATTCACCAGGGTTTAATGGGCTTAATACTAAAGCAGAAAACGAGAAAAAAAGAAAAGGAAAGAAAATGGTGCAGAGATCAGACAAATGAAACTAGACTAGCCTACATTGAAGCAAAACAGCATGAAAAAAAGTTATTGTTCGACGAAAACATGAATAATATAGAGGTAAAACCAGTGAAGCCGGATCCGATATTAGATTGCTCTATAATATATTAAGCAGTTGAACTGGCAACAATAAACAGAAAAAGATGCCGGAGGGATATTCTGATGAAGTAGTGGGTGGCCCAAATGTTTCTGAACTTCTTTGAAGAGATAATTGAGAATGCAATAAGAGGTTTTTCTACCAATGACTACAGAATACCTATAATAATTATACCAGACGATCAAGAGAGATTAGAATGTTTTCAGCAAAAAGACATACCAAAGATTAAATCTATCATACTTAGAGCAAATCCAACGTTCTGTGATAACGATCCGATTCCCTTCAGGAAAATTTTCACCGGTGGGAATCTTGATAAACTGGCATGGGGGGTAGTGACCGAGTTGGTGAATACTAGTATTGCCACTAGGGTTTTTCCTGATGCCACAGTGAAGCCAATAGTTAAAGCCAATAAAGATCCACAATCTTTGACTTCATATAGACCTGTATCTAACCTAACATTTTTATCAAAAGTGTTTGAGAAAGTAATCCTTGAACAGTTAATGGAACACTTGTTGGCCATCAATATTTTTCCTGACAATCAGTCAGCATATAGAAGACTATACTCAACTAAAAACAACCTTATGTGCCGTGGTCAATAATAGGTTGGTAAACATGGACGAAGGTAAATGTAGCATTTTAATTTTGTTAGATCTAAGTGCAGCTTTCGACACTGTTGAACATAATCTATGAATACAAGAGCGTCATAACATTGGAATAGTTAATGAAGCTTTGGAATACCTGGAGAGTTATCTTAAAAACAGAACTCATCGAGTGCAATTTGGTGGTACCTTTTCGGAAATAAGAACGCTACATAGAGGGGGTACCTCAAGGTAGTGTATTGGGTCCAATTCTTTTTTGTATTTACACAATCGGCCTTGCACAGATACTAAGAAATCATGAAATTGACTTTAAGCTTTATGCTGATGACACACAGTTTTATCTAACATTAACAAACATTGTCCAAGCTGAAATTAAATTGAATGAAATAATAAGTGAAGTGAAAAGTTGGATGAACTCAAAGAAATTGAAACTTAATTAGGACAAGAATGAGTGTATGGTAATCGGAAAACATAATGATCTAGTTTGCTATGACCTTACAAGTTTCAAAGCTCTTGACACATACATGTCACTTAACAACAAAGTGAAAGACTTGGGGATTATTATAACTGATAAAAACTTAGATTTCTGTGAGCAAGTAAATAACATAGTGAAAGTTGCAAACTACCATTTGAAAAACTTATCCTTTGTTAGAAAATACCTTGACATAGATTTGATGAAAAAAACAATTCACAATCATGTTATCAGTAGGTTAGACTACTGCAATTTTTTTTTATTACGGCCTGCCAAACTACCTGCTGAAGAAACTGCAAATGATAATGAAAAGAGCTGCACGTTTGATAAAAAATATTCCTCGTTGAGAAAGAATTACTCCCACATTAATTGAATTACACTGGCTCCCAATAAAAGCTAGAATAGAATACAAAATATGTGTACTCACATACCAAGAAGGCAAAAAAAAAAAAAGAAAGAAAAAAAAAAAAAAGGTACACCAATGTACTTAAATGAGCTCCTAGAAGATTACTACACAATGTCTCAAGTTATTCTGCGACATAACACTGTACACTGTCGGCTTAATGAACCAAGACATTATCAAGAAATCGGACATAGAGCCTTTCAAAACTGTGCCCCTCGACTGTTTAACAAGCTATCAACCTGTGTCAAGCAGTGTGATAATATCAGTGTTTTCAAAAAGAGATTGAAAACACACCTCGTCTTTGCTGAGTGAATGCTACGATTTGCAGACAAAAACCATCGAGAACAACTACAAATGTTGAGTTGACATGATCAGTGGTGTGGCCTATGGAGTCCCTTCTCTTACTTAGGGAGATTTAGGCCAGAAGAAGGCTACATACATACAGGTAACAGGTACATGCAGTCACATACTAGCGTCATGGCGACAACAAAAAATATTTCTTTATTCAGATTTTAATAATCCAATCTATTTCTACTTACTTCTCTGGGTCACCATAATGGTCTGGTTTGCATAAATGGCAATGCCAACCAGCTGTGTTCCCAGTACAAGCCAAACACCGCCCAGTGAGGCTGTCACACGTAGGAGTGCCCGTCTCACCCCGAACAAGGTTTTCATTGCACTGACAAGCAGTGTTGCCACTCTGGAAAATTAAAAAATCCTAGACAGCTTGCCAACAACTACTATATTGAAAAAAAAAAAAAAATAGATTTGAATTATATTACACAACATAGGTCTGAAAACATTTTGAAGTTAGAAAACTGTATACATCAAACTAATTAGCACTGCCTGTAATGGTGCAATCAATGTAGGTAGACTTGCAGTGGATCACCACATCCCTCACTGTCATCACCAGGCTCCCATGAATGTAAAGTTGCTTCTTCACTCTGTCGCTTTTTTTTTTTTTTTTTTTTTATACCGTTTGTGACACATGCCACTTTTCAAATTGTTGACGAGTTCAGGTGAAGGTGTCCACTCACAACATGGCACACCTTGACGAGCTACTCACTGCTTGTTTTGCCAACACCGACTCTGTCTGCAATTGCACAGACTTGAAGTCTATTTGCTTGCTTTGTTTTGATCATATTCACCCGAGAGAATATTCTCTCAACACAAGCAGATGAGTGTGGAAGTGCAAGCAGACCAGTCATGAATTTAGAAAACAGTTCAAATTTCATCATATAATTATTACCATCTTTAACTTACAGCAACTCATGATGCCAGAAGGAAGTTGGACTAGAACTAACTGGCTCTGCAAACTTTCTTTTGAGTACAACAGGACTTTTCACTGATCCTCCAACTCTTCAAGACCATCTTCTTTAACAAGAGAAGGAAAATGTACCATGGTTTTGCAAATTACTCAGTCTTGAAGAAATGTTACAGTGACATAATTTGCAGTGAGTATGTATGCTGCTTCAGTACCATGATCACTAGCTTTTTTAAGCCACACGAAGGTTTTCTCGCAGTTTGTAACTGTTATAATATTCCCTGGCTATTACTATCATAAGAAGTTTTCCATTTCTTCGATGACATGGCTAGGTTGCTTAAGTATCTATATAAACCACAAAAAAGAATCAGTATCACAGAATCTATAAAGTATAACTACAATACTGAAGAGAACATTTCACATATAGTTTTCTAATCTCGTGTACAAAATCTCAACATTGAATGTACACTTTCAAGATTGCAGACCAACTAAAAATTAAACTCGAATCACCAATTTGAAGCATGTACACTGCTTGCAATGCAGAAATACTGATATATTGGTATCTTCGCAATAACACATATATTTCTATCACGTTAAAGGCATTGTGGAATCCAAGTATCAACTGTTGCAACGAAAATAAGCACAAGAAAACTAACCTAAACCACATCCGTAAACACAACGTCAGTCCCGCTCGGCTTATTAAAAATGGCTGTCAATTTAAGTAGAATCATATACTCAATTTATTATCATTTATTATTATAATTTCAATTTATTATAGATTTTGCACAAATTTAACTAAATACCACTCTAATACACCCAAACGCGTGTAACCGCAAACTATATTTATGGTCACTGTAATTGTGCTAAATTCAAAGCTTCATCGCAATAACTTTGGTCAACACTGTTCACCAAAGAAGGAAAAATGTTTATAGCCAAGTAAATTGGGAAAAGAAACCAAAACAAAGTAAATATGCATAAAAAGACCAAATGAAAAAGTCTTGTCTCTTAAAAAAATGTATAAAAAAACAAACAAATTACTGCCCAAAGCTAATTCAGAATAAGCCAAGAAAAAAGCCAAAATGCTAAATATATTTTCCCACGCCAAACGGCTTTAAAATAAGCCAGAATGGCAAAATCTGGCGTAAAAAAAAAAAAAAAATCTGGCAACACTGCAAGGAGCCCCACCTGGGCTGGTCGGGTCGCTAAAATATCCATCAGCACATCTGTGAGCATTAAATAAAAGCATTAATAATTATTTCGTTGTTAAGGGATGGCGTGGGATGGATTTTAACGATAATAACGA
This sequence comes from Oratosquilla oratoria, assembly GCF_046742065.1. Classification (NCBI taxonomy): domain Eukaryota; kingdom Metazoa; phylum Arthropoda; class Malacostraca; order Stomatopoda; family Squillidae; genus Oratosquilla; species Oratosquilla oratoria. Next base: position 489,443 of record NW_027467730.1, read on the forward strand.
AAATATAGAAAGTAAAGGATTTGGAATTCCAGGTGGTTTCGTATTGTCGACATTATTGTATGAATTTACAAATTCGTCTGTTTATATAAACTCGGTGAATAGCGTTAAGTTTCTCTAGCATAAGATATATTATAATTTTCTGATGATACATGCATAATATGGGGGTAAATTTTAATGACAACATATATACAGAACGCAAAGGATTTTGGATTGCAGGCGGTTTTGTATTGTCGACATTATGGCATAAAATTATCAACTCCTCTGTTCAATCTAAATCCGGTGAATAGCGTTGAGCATTTCTAGTGTAAAATAAATTATATATTTCTACTAATACGTTTTTGGTGTGGGGTGAATCTGAACGAAAAGAAATACAGAACGCAAAGGCTTAGAAATTTCAGGCGGTTTCGTGTTGTCGACATTATGGCATAAATCTGTCAAATCGTTTGTTCAATATAAAATCGGTGAATAGCGTTAACTATCTCTAGTATAAAATAAACTATATTTTTCTGCTAATACTGATGACCTGGAACTATCGAGTCACTTTTTTTTAAATATATTTACAAGTCTTATCCGAGATATTTCTCGAATCTGAAGATGGAAAACGATTATAAAGAACTGTGTGAAACATTACCAGTGGAAAGGCCAATATCTAATATCAATAGAGGGGAAATGGATAAAGCTACAAAGAAGAGAAAGAACATCAAGGCAGGAGGGAAATCTGAAGTAGAAATAGAAATGATTAAAGGTAAAGTAAAATAAATAACAACTCTCATTTTCCCAAATATTTATTTACAGTGAAAACTATTTATGAAATATCTAATTTCATATATCAAACGTTGCATTTTTAGCAAATGTGACTGCGCATTGAAACATTGTAGGCGAAAGTAAGCTTAGTGTCGGCAAGAGTGACAGGTGGAAGGATACTAAATTATTCAAAATTGAAAGTGAATTGTACAAATATAAAAGCATAAAGATGGTAAACCTCGCCCCGGATATTACAGAGGTAAAAATTAGTGGCATCAACAATATCTAACGGAAAGTTGTATCATTATCAACAAAATTGAAAATTCATGGAACTACTTGACAACTTGTCATAAAATTAGCCAGATAGAATATAATTTGTAATCTCTAATAAATTTGTATATCATATAGAATGAATGTGGATGATTATGGTATTATAACAAAACTGCACTGGTACTCTCCAGAACAGGTTTAGACGAAAAACAGTGAATGGATTTTGAGAAAATTGTAATTCATCATTCAAGCTGAAAAATTGTAAAAAGGAATAGGTTCCAGAGTCACGCAAACACGGATATTTGACATGAAACTTGTTTTTCAGTAACTCCTAACCTAGAATAACCATTCTATAAGAAAAATAGATCTTTCAGATGCAAAAAAAGGGATAAGTTCCAGAATCATGCAACATGATACATAATATAACATGAAATCTACAATACCCAATAGCTCCTAACCTCATATACTCTAGCCTAACCTAACATAATCATTCTACAGAAAAGAATCTTTTAAATGAAAAAAATGTAAAATGTGTTTGTATGATAATCATACTGGAATAGAAGTGGATTGTCTTAATAACAGGGCCGGGTGCGCTGTGATCATCATTTTAAAAGTCGCTAGAACCCTGGAGGACTTACCAAATCCTGCCATCCCCATTATCATTGTTTCTATATCCAGTGGGCCCAATGTATGTCAGTGATTCCATATTATGGGTTTGCACTAGCTAATGACCATAAAATAAGTATTGTCACAATTTTTTAAATTGTGACACCCAGCTCGCTGTCTAACCTTCCCATTTTCTCCGATTTCTCACCGTATCAGCCCTTAATTCCCCATACTCGGGGGAATTTCCAGTCCTTAAGACTTCTAGTAGCAACATCCTGTCTTTTCTCCTCCTCGATATCCTCTTTATTTGTCATGTCATTTTTGACAACCAATTCAATGCCTTAACGAAGGGAGAGACTTCTAATATCTAGAAACACCCCCCCCCCTTTTGATTTGTGTTCTCGGAGCCATGCTCAACGTTTTTCGCGCCCACACAAAGCACTCAAACACACCCCCTCCCCCCCCTGCGCGCTGCCACATATTTGATTAAGCTAGGCAATTAGAATTATTAGGACTGTGTTTAACCCGCTCGTGAACAGTGTCTACCTCAAAGAACACTTGGAACTGTGTCACCATCCCGCATGAACATTATTCGTAGTACCCTTCGCAACTAGGGACGGAGACATAGTACTATTGGCAACGTCGGAAGCCGGCTAGCGGACATCGTGACCTGACCTGTCGCAGGACACAGGCAGTCTAAGCATCGAGTTCGAAAAAGGAGGTCAGACCGCTCGATCTCGGAAGAATAAGCGCGTCCTTTCCTCCCTCAAGTGACTGTTGGGGATTTATATCCTCTTGAATAAATCGAGTGTCGATTATTTGGGTATAAACCCCTCAAGCAAAAACTGAGTGTAGTGCGATTGACCGGGAAAAGTACGCCGACGAAGTGACTTACAACCCCCATCACAGCGCGCCCAGGCCGTCCACCCCCCGCCCCCACCAAACGAAGTGGCGCCGATCGAAGCTCAGCAGGAGATCATGCTAATTGAAGACGTCTCCACAAGCAAGACAATTATAAGTACTCATTCAATAACAATTTCTTAAGCTAGGAACGCGCGCAGGGAATAGATAGGATGTATGTATGTATGTGAATCCAGCTGTTAAAACCCTTATTTAATGTCAAGTAGCTTAATTTTAGTGTTTAATTATTCAATTCATTAAAACTCACAATAGGAGTTCTGGGTTTCATTAGCCTAGGACGGTTCACTTAATGAGTTGTCCCATCATACCCCTCCCCCCTCTTTGATTTACTCACGCTTGCCTTGGAGGGAAGGCGAGTGGTCCCGAGATGTGATAAAAATCACCTGGACTTCGGTTCCCCAACTGCAGCTATCTTCCCCCTCCCTTCATCAATCACTTAAGGTACGTGTTACCCACACCACCTCATCTACCACCTTCTTCCACTGTCCAGGAATTTGCGTCAAGTATAATTATCAAGCAGACAAAGTAAAAAGAATGTTTTTTTTTTTTAGAACTTCTCACCTACATAATATAACAATAGAAAAATATTAATTTTGTAAATTATAATACATCAATGTAATATATGCTTTTCTTGGTGGAGATCAATAAATAAAAAGTGCATCAATCAAATAGTAATACACTACTGAATGGAGTTGCGACAAAAGGCTTGAGATGCCATATTGTCTTCTCTCCAGTCCTGTCAGTGTTGTCCGTTTGACAGACAATGGTGCTGATGGCGTGTACCGAGTGTTCTCCCTCTCCAAGTGATGTCACCAAGCTACATATTTTTAAAACAGTGCCAAGGAACTGGGCTGTAGTTCAGTTCGAAGCTTTAAGATTCGTTTAGATAAACATTTAAAGCAAGATGTTGTAATGACTGCCATTTATTTGATATCGTTTGATTATGTGTTTGTTATTATTTGTCTGTTTATGTATTATTTGCTTGATTTCCATTTATTATTAATTATCTGTGTTTATTATCATTTACTATTTACCTGTTTATTATTTAACTATACCTATGTATTATTTATTATATTTATTATTATTATATATTATTATAATTTATTTTATTTTATCATATATATATATATATATATATATATATATATATATATATATATATATATATATATATATATATATATATATTTTTTTTTTTTTTTTTTTTTTTTTTTTGCATCCGTCCTAGTTATGGACCAAAAGGTCTCCTGTCAGCATGTTCTGCCTTTGTAATCCTTTATGATTTTCTTCAAGCTATGAAACTCCTCTACCAACAGCAGTCTAATCGGGTGACAAAACATCCCTGATGATGACGACAACCTTGATGACCTTTAGAATGACATGCACCACACTACTAAATGCTGGTTAGGTTAGACGAATATAGTATACTTGTATTTCTTTGACCTTTGCATCTATCACAACAAAGATGGCAACTCAAGCAGTCATAGATGATAGTGGTTTCATTTGTCAGTGGTTTCATTTGTAGCAGTTTTTTTCTGTTACACCAATACACACACACACACACACACACACACACACACACACGACTCGGTGGCGCAGTTGGTAGAACGATGAACTACTAGCATGGTGGTGCGCGTAGTGCTTGGTTCGAATCCTGCCCAGGGCCGAAATTAATTTCGGTACAGCTGCGCTTCGGGTCGTTACTCTGACTCTCGTGGGCGGGGAGTTGGGTGTGTGTGTGTGTGAAAGGTCATAGCATTACCCATAGATCGGACCTACGAGCTCTGAGCTCTCTTCCAGGAGGGAAATAGCTGTCGATCACGAGTCGAACACGTGATCCAAAAGACCAAGTGAATACACACACACACACACACACACAAAGAGCAATGACAAAGATGGCACTAACACTTTGCAAGCTGACATATGAACAAAGATTGGACAAACTAAACTTATCAACTCAGAGTAATAGATACATAGAACAAATTGAAAGAGGAAACAGTGAGTGCTAAAACTATACATGATTTTAAGAAAGAACTGGGTGCAGAAAGATACAACTGCAGGTCACTACAAGCATAGATCTCCTTCTGCAAAATACAACTAGGTAAATACAGTAGAAGCCTGATTTAACGAACTAATTCAGCCAAGGTCCAGTCCGCTAAATTGAATTTTCCATTAAATTGAGCGAGTGAGCGTTGGTGTAACAGTGTTGCCAGAGCGGATTATAAAAATGATACGTACCTAAAAATTTCCTAGTGTACACACACACACACATACAGTATATATATTATTGTAAGTGAATTATCGGCAGCACAATCGTGAATTGCAAACGAACAGCAACGTGCAGTAATTTGTTGCAACGTGTGTGTATTTACCTAGTTGTATTTTATGGGAAGGGGAGCTATGCTCGTGGTCTCCTGTCTTCATATCTCATTTTATGTAAACTATTTTTAAATTCATGTATTGTTTTTGCACACACCACTTTCTCATCTAACTTGTTCCAACTGTCTATTACTCTGTGAGGAAAGCTGTTCTTTTTCAGATCTCTTCTATAGGTGTGTTTCTTGATTTTCTTTCCGTGTCCTCTTGTATTTCTATCATCCCATTTTATCAGATCGTGTGTGTGTGTGTGTGTGTGTGTGTGTGTGTGTGTGTATCATGTAACAATGATATGAGCTGTCTGAATTTCGCGAAATATTAGTCATAGCTTCGTGTTTGGTTTGATGTACATAATTCTAGCGATTAATAGGACTGGGCAGTTGGTTTTGGATAGTGAGTGTTATTGTTGTGTTGTTGCAGAAAACATAGTTCGTTGTTATAGAAGTGTTTTTCGTGGTGATTACTCTCGCGTTTCATTATTTTGTTTTCCTATTATACTATTTCTACTTGAATATATTTCTGCTACAAGTATACTTTATACATATACTGAATTATATATTGTATATATATTATAGTACACACATATATATATATATATGTATATATATATATATATATATATATATATATATATATATATATATATATATATTTATATATATTTGCCTCCAAAATACTAAATTATAAATTTTTCCTTGACTCCACCACCACAATCTGGTAACATTGGACTCTGAGACACGCATGTGGCCAGTTGACGGAAAATGCTCAACTTAGTTTACCGTTCCTGCTAAATTGAGCTATTTCCATAGACACGCGTCGCCAGCTAGCGGAAAATGGTACAACATTCAAGTGGCATTTAAGAACTCCATTACAGTTAGAAGTCTTTTAATTAAAAAATCTCCTTATAAGGTAGAAGGATGCATCTATTCAATTCCATGTAAAAATTGCGGCAAATGCTATATTGTTCAGACTGAAAAAGAATAAAAAGTATGGTTAAAATAACATCAGTATAGCGTCAAGAGTGGGCAGATTTCTAATGCATTATTTATTCGCCTACGGGACTTTAATCATTCCATAATTTGGGAGGGTGCTAAAGAAATTGTTAAAAAATAAGTCATATTTGACTAGAAATATAATAGAATCCAGTCTGATCAAAGATACATTTGTCAATAACTTAGATTTAATTCATGGTATGTACAAGCTGGACAATTTTATTATGAAAAAGGTAGTGGCCCAAACGTCCGCTGCCACGAATGGGTCAGGTCGACAATAGAGCCTCACAACCTTCCCCGGTTCCCTTCCTGACCTTATACTCTTATATATATTCTTGTGTCCTTTTTCATTTCTATGTACCCTGAGGATGTCTGAATAGACTATAGCGCTTTGTCATCAGTTTATCTTTTTCCTTTTTAGTTTTTCCGCATATATATATATATATATATATATATATATATATATATATATATATATATGTATGTATATATACACACACACACATATATATATATATATATATGTATATATGTATATATATATGTATATAGATATGTATATATATATATATATATATATATATATATATATATATATATATGTATATATCTTTTGACATCAATGAAAATAAGCCCCCTTATTTGGCTGTTTTGGTTTAATCCTAGTATATTATTATATTCTTACCTGTAACTCAGTCTAGATTCTTTATGTTTGTTGGTTATCCCATATGTATTAGTATTGGTTTGAAATGTTTGTGAAATTATATCGTGCTGAAATGAATAAACTCAAGTCAAATTAAATAATTTTGAGCATATATGTTTCACGCTATCATTTGTATACATACATATACTGTACATACTGTATACCAACGGCTTTTTCCCCCTTACAAGGGAGGTAGCCAAAAGTCAAAGGCATAGATCCACTCCCACCCATTTCATCCCTACATACTCCACTCCCATTCACCACCCCTCCCTCCCTCTTTTCTTGGCTCCTCCTGTATGAAATGCACAATCGTTCCAAATGGATTCATATAGTAGCTTGGCCGCAAGTAGAGTAAAAAAAAAAAAAAAAAAAAGTACCCATTAGGACGGAGGGACTGGTTAGTTAGTTTAATTATATATGTGTATACACACACACACACACACACACACACACACACACACACACACATATATATATATATATATATATATATATATATATACATATATGAAACTTGTTAACCCACTGTCAGAGAAAAGAAATCAGAAATACTAATTATCTGTATATTTCGACCACTGACTGTGGTCCTCTTCAGCAGAATGATACAAAGGAATAGAGTTAACAAGTATAAATATGGACAGGGAGAGAACAATTAGGAGACGCGGGCAAGGGGACTCAAGTTACTTGGGGTTGGTATGTGGGAATCTGTCCTGCCGCTTTCATAATCAATTTGTTTGCTGCCATCCATGTGATCCAGTCTGGTGACCATTGACCTTTCGATAAATTAAAATTGGGTAGGTGTTTAATGAGAGAGGATTCAATCATTTTTCTTCGAAAACTACACTGGGATTTATAAATAATTTCAGCCTTTTCCCAATCCATGCGGTGGTCCTCCTTACTGGTGTGGAGAAACAGCTGAATTTTCTTGTCCGTACTTAACGGATTTTTTATGCTCCTTTATTCTCGTGGTTAAGTCTCTTCCTGTTTGGCCCCAGTATACTTCATCACAGTCTTTGCAGGGAAGTTTGTACACACCGGGGCTGTTTTCTACGTTGGTGCGTCGGTGTACATTCACTACTTTCCTGAATAAACTGTTTGGGTAATTAAAAATTAGTTTGACATCATCATTGGGCAAAAGTTTGAAAGCTGCATTAATGGAATCACTATATGGTAATAACAAGTTATTCTTGCTCCATTTGAATTTATCATCAAGGTTGGATGTTTTATAAAAATTGTGTTTTGCTTTCCTCAGGGCTTTGGACAAAAACCACCCTGGGTATCCTAGCTTTGAAAGTTGTGATTGAATTAATGTTAATTCTGCATCCAGATGTTGTGGGCTGTATATCCTGTATGCTCTAAGAAACAGGCCCTACGCTACACTACATTTGATATTATCCGGGTGATGACTAAAGAAATGTAGGTAGCTGCCGGTGTGTGTGGGCTTCCTGTACACTGAAAAGGACAATTGGGCCGGACCTCTCATGACCAAAGTGTCAAGAAATGGGATTTTTCCTTCTTCCCATTCTACTTTGAAACTTAAATTACTTGCTAGGTTGTTTGATTCTATGAAGAAGTCATTAAAAGAACCCCATTTTTCATCCCATATAGTAAAAATATCATCTACATATCTGTACCAAAACATCTCCGCTGGTTTAATTTTTGGTAACAAGGTACATTCAAACCACTCCATGTAGATGTTGGCAAGCACTGGACAGATGTTGGAGCCCATGCTGCATCCGTTTTTCTGTCTGAAGAATGAGTCTTTCAAAGAAAAAAACATTAGTATTAATACACAGACGTGTCAAACTGATTATTTTTGAAACTGAGATAGGAAGTCGCCGATCCTCCTGGGGGCGCCCCGCCGATCCTCCTGGGGGCGCCCCGCCGTTCCTCCTGGGGGCGCCCCGCCGATCCTCTTGGGGGCGCCCCGCCGTTCCTCCTGGGGGCGCCCCGCCGCTCCTCTTGGGGGCGCCCCGCCGCTCCTCCTGGGGGCGCCCCGCCGCTCCTCCTGGGGGCGCCCCGCCGATCCTCCTGGGAGCGCCCCGCCGATCCTCCTGGGGGCGCCCCGCCGATCCTGCTGGGGGCGCCCCGCCGATCCTCCTGCTGGGGGCGCCCCGTCGATCCTCCTGCTGGGGGCGCCCCGCCGATCCTCCTGCTGGGGGCGCCCCGCCGATCCTGCTGCTGGGGGCGCCCCGCCGATCCTGCTGCTGGGGGCGCCCCGCCGATCCTGCTGCTGGGGGCGCCCCGCCGATCCTGCTGCTGGGGGCGCCCCGCCGATCCTGCTGCTGGGGGCGCCCCGCCGATCCTGCTGCTGGGGGCGCCCCGCCGATCCTCCTGCTGGGGGCGCCCCGCCGATCCTGCTGCTGGGGGCGCCCCGCCGATCCTGCCGCTGGGGGCGCCCCGCCGATCCTGCTGCTGGGGGCGCCCCGCCGATCCTCCTGCTGGGGGCGCCCCGCCGATCCTCCTGCTGGGGGCGCCCCGCCGATCCTCCTGCTGGGGGCGCCCCGCCGATCCTGCTGCTGGGGGCGCCCCGCCGATCCTGCTGCTGGGGGCGCCCCGCCGATCCTGCTGCTGGGGGCGCCCCGCCGATCCTCCTGCTGGGGGCGCCCCGCCGATCCTGCTGCTGGGGGCGCCCCGCCGATCCTGCTGCTGGGGGCGCCCCGCCGATCCTCCTGCTGGGGGCGCCCCGCCGATCCTGCTGCTGGGGGCGCCCCGCCGATCCTCCTGCTGGGGGCGCCCCGCCGATCCTGCTGCTGGGGGCGCCCCGCCGATCCTCCTGCTGGGGGCGCCCCGCCGATCCTCCTGCTGGGGGCGCCTCGCCGATCCTTCTGGGGGCGCCCCGCCGATCCTCCTGGGGGCGCCCCGCCGATCCTGCTGGGGCTCCCCGCCGATCCTATGGAAGCCCTGCGGCTCCTCAGGGAGCCCCCGTGGCTCTTCTGGGGGCCCCCGTGGTTCCTTTGGGGGCCCCAGGTTGAGAACCACTGGCCCACACAAATTAGTCATCCTTATTTCCTCCCCTCCCTCTCAGATTACCTAACTTCAATGTGGCGCGTATGTGTATATTTAAATGTGTATGTGTGTGTATGTGTACATATGTTTTTGGACATGTGTGTGTGTATATGTGTGTATATGTGTATGCACATGTGTATGTGTACATGTCTGTTTGGACATGTGTGTTTTTACGTGTCCGTTTACGTGTGTACCTGTGCATGTGTTTTACGTGTGTTTGTCTGTACATGTGTGTGTGTACATGTGTGTATATATATGTGTGTGTATGTGTACATGTGTGTTAGTCTACATATGTATGCACATGTGTGTGTGGACATGTGTATGTATATACATGTGTGTCTGTGTACATGTATGTGTGTGTACTTGTGTGCGTGTTCATGTGTGTGTGTGTACATATGTGCATGTATATGTGTGTGTATACATATGTGTGTACATGTGTGTGTACGCATATGTGTTTGTGTGCGTACATATGTGTGTATATATATTTGTGTGTGTACATACAAAAGTACATGGGTGTGTTTGTGTGTACATGTATGTTTCTGTATATGTGTGTTTGTGTACCAATGTGTGTACATTTGTGTATATATGTGTATGTGTGTATATGTGTGTTTGTGTATATGTTTCTTTTTGTACGTGTTCTTGTGTACGTCTGTAAATATATGTCTGTGTGTGTGTATGTGTGTGTGTATTTACCTAATTGTATTTACCTAGTTGTATTTTACGGGAAGGGGAGCTATCCTCGTGGTGTCCCGTCTTTATATCTCATTTCATCTAAATTATTTTTGAATTCATATATTGTTTTTGCACACACTACTTTCTCATCTAACTTGTTCCAAATATCTATTACTCTGTGAGGAAATCTATTCTTTTTCAGATATCTTCTATAGCTGTCTTTCTTTCCGTGTCCTCTTGTATTTCTTTCATCCCATTTTAATGT